>NC_051160.1:134814625-135028053 GCF_013339745.2 Dermacentor silvarum | reverse complement strand
TTTAACTACGAGTGGTGTATGGATCTGTCGAAGGATGGCTATAAGTGCTGACTGGTTAGCGTGTATGTTGATTCGAAGGAAGGCGAGGTAAGTTTTAAAGAGACACTAACTACAAATATTAAGTAATCATGGCATCTTAAAATACGGTCACAGAAACCTTGAAACGGTTGTTTCGTGCCAAGAAATAACTTTTATGAGAAAATTGCTTCTGGAGCGCCCACGTACCTTTAGCGCCATTTCAAATCGCCCGCCTTTCCGAGCGAGGAGTAGTGACGTCATGGTCTCATAGTGACGTTGCCCCCCGGGGAGAAAGCGCCGACCGCACACGGCTATACGGCTTTTTTGCGCAACACGCAGACGAGCGGCCAGTAAAAGAGCCAAGGAGAGCCGACGGCAGCTCGCGCCGTATTATAAATATGTTGTAAACATGATCATCATTGACGCTCGTCGCAATGGACCTTGTTGACGACGCTTACGACTCATTGGCTCGCGACGCTGGGCTTGATTTCAGCGATTTCAGCTCCGATGAGCGTGAAATGCTGCTGAGGGCTTGCACTGTTGTGGCATCGTTGCGTACTACGACAGCGGCCTCGACACCGGCACTTCCGAGCGCGAAAGCAGTGAGGACTCCAGTAATGCGACGATGGGCGACGAGGCTGGGACGGGCGGCGAGACTTCGCGCACAGCAGTGGGCGGCAGTGCGATGTAGGTGGCGACAGGGCAACTGATCTCTAAGACGGACCACTTCCTTGACTTGGACGAGGCGAATGGCGGTTGGCTCGTGAGGGGCAGCAACGGTGAAGGTGTTATCGGCAGGTTGGGATCCGCGGGTGAAAAATCGCCGAGCCCCCGGCCAGCGGCTGTGACTTGCAGAGCTTGCATGAGTGGCTGCTCCATGGGTCCGTTAAAAGCTAGGCCTCCTCTTCGTCGGAAAACTACCCTTATTATGGACAGTTTTAGCAGAGCGTTACTTAGGTTCCGCTCCGCTAACATTTTCACGCACACAACTGACTACATGAACTGCGTTGATTTGGCTTCTTTGACAAGCGCGTCTTCCCGCGACGCCCGCCACGCACGCTCAGCATGGCTGTAAGAAGACAAAGCAACCAGTAGACGCACCCTAACGCCCTGCTCAGATGGCTTCGTAGCGGAGCGTGGGCAGCGTTCTTCGTTCTGCTCGTGTGTCCGATATGAGCGTTGGGCTCACGCGCATTAGAGTTCTCGCTAGCGTTCCGCTGAGAGGCTGTGCGCGAATCGTTAGGACACGACGGTCTGAGCGGAGCGGACCATGAACGCTCTGCTAAAGCTGTCTAATGCCGGAACGAAGTGAAGCAAGTTGCACGGCCGCTACATAAAAAAAAAATTACTCCATCTCCCGCTAAAGGGAACCATCTGTGGATGCGACGCAGCGGGGAGATGGTTATCTTGAGCGGGAGATGGTTTCTCGGCAGCGGCCCGAGCGCTCATCGCGGCGCTGCACAGGAGAGAGAAGGCACGCGCGCTCCGTCATTTTCGTACCACGGAACTACCGTGGCGCCCCCAGCGGAGTATGCAGCTGTCACACCACCTGTCGTGCGCGCCGCTCCGGATTCCTAGAGGATAGAAAGGGGGGAGCGTAGGAGAGGAGAAAGAACGGGAGGGGACGTGCATGCACTGTGGTGGTGTGGCACGCGGGCGCCGCTCCATACAGTGGAGGATTCCTAGAGGAGAGAAGGGGGGGAGCATAGGATAGGAGAGAGAGGGGGAGGGGACGCGCATGCGCTGTGAGGGTGTGGGACGCCGCGGGACGAAAGGAGGGGCGGACAAAGCCCCCGCCATAAGCTGCTTCGCATCTAAAAAGAAAGGTGCGGCCTGCTGCATCGCGTTGCTGTCAATGGGCGAGCGTGGCTCGGCTGAGTTGACAGTTGCGGCCGCAGTTTTTGGTGAGGACACTACTGCTCCGGTACGCAAGGCAGACGCCGGTTCGTGCTACAATGTGGTTGCCTCTGGATTTATGCTTGTTGGTGTGCTTTTTCGTGCGCATTATCGTGTGCTTTCTTGTGTGATCGTCTGTGTGAGCAGCTTGCCTCATGTTTCCTGTGCTTGAGTACGGTTCTTTGGTGTGCGCGTGTGTGGCAGATGGTTTTTTTCTAGCGGTGTGATGCCGCGAAGCTCTTTGTGCCGCTGTGCAGCTCGAACGCGAGAAGAGACGCTACTGTGAAATACTGTAACGTAGATCGAAGACGAAGTCTTGAAAAATAGATGCTTCTCTTTAATGGCGGGCCAGAAGAAGAACGTGCAGCCTACGCGCTTCGTCGCCTTCATGGCGCCGACCTTTGCGCGCGCCGTCCCGCTGTGCGTGAGCCCCACATCATTGTGTCAATTGCCCCCCGTGCGAAAAGCGACCGTCTCGGTCGCGTCAAAAAGTTCTTTCAGCCATGACAAGAAATGGAGTTCCTCAGGTGCATCTGGGCGTTCACGTACGCGCATGGTATGGTTCCATGCGTACTACATGAACAACTTCAGCGCGAGGACGACGACGGAGCGAACCGGGGTCGGAACTGCAGGGGACGACTTCGTAGGTTGCGTCGCTGAGGCGGCGTGTAACCTTGTAGGGACCGAAATATCGGCGGAGCAACTTTTCCGAGAGTCCACGGCGACGGATGGGCGTCCAGACCCACACGCAGTCGCCGGTATTGTAATGGACGTCGCGTCGACCCTGGTTGTATCGAAGGGTGTCGGTATGCTGTTGGCTCCGGATACGATGCCGAGCAAGCTGGCGGGCTTTCGGCTCTTTGTACGAACTCTTCCACGTGTTCGCTGGTCGGGCTATTATCATCCACAGGTAGCATGGCGTCAAGTGTTGACGTGACGTGGCGCCCGTATACAAGTTCCAACGGCGTAAGCTGTGTAGTCTCCTGTACAGCAGTGTTATACGCGAAGGTGACATAGGGTAAAATATCGTCCCACTATTTGTGCTCTACGTCGACATACATGGAGAGCATATCAGCCAGCGTTCTGTTCAGACGTTCCGTTAATCCATTGGTTTGAGGGTGATAGGCAGTGCTCTTGCGGTGAGAGCTATGTGTTAGCTGGAGAACGTCCTGCATAAGTTCGGCTGTAAATGCTGTACCGCGATCCGTGATGAGAGCAGAAGGTGCACCATGTCGCAGGACGATGTGGTGAACGAAGAACTTGGCCACTTCATACGAGTTTGCTTGCGGAATAGCTTTGGTTTCGGCGTACCGGGTTAAGTAGTCGGTAGCGACGACTATCCATCTGTTGCGCGAAGAGGTCACGGGGAATGGCCCAAGTAGATCCATTCCTATTTGTTGTAACGGTGCTTGAGGAGGGTCCACAGGGTGGAGAAAGCCAGCCGGTTTAAAGGGCGGTTTCTTGCGGCGCTGACAATCGCGGCAGGTCTTCACGTAGCGTTGAACAGAAGAAAAAAGCCGGGGCCAGTAATACTTCTGTCGTATCCTTGCTAATGTCTTAGCGAATCCCAGGTGTCCCGCGCATGGCTCATCATGGCAGGCTTGCAAAATGTCTTGGCGCAGCGCCGATGGCACGACAAGGAGGTACGTATTTGGACCGCTTCCGCAGTTTTTCCTGTAAAGGACGTTGTTGCGCAAACAGTACGATGATAAGCCGCGCACGAGCGAGCGAGGTAAAACACCTTCAACTCCTTGAAGGTGCTCGATCAGCGGCAGCAGCTCAGGGTCAGCGCACTGGTGCTCAGCCTTCTTTACGGCGTCGACAACGCCGACAAATCGCAAGTCATAGTCAGGGTCCGACGATGTCGTAGGGAGCGGTGCGCGGGACAAACAGTCAGCGTCACTGTGCTTCCTTCCAGATCGGTAGACAACGGTAACGTCGTACTCTTGTAAGCGCAGGCTCCAACGGGCTAGTCTGCCTGAAGGATCCTTGAGGTTGGCAAGCCAGCACAGGGCGTGGTGATCGCTGACAGCCTTAAAGGGTCTACCGTACAAGTAGGGTCGGAATTTACTAATTGCCCACACAACCGCTAAGCATTCTTTTTGAGTGGTTGAGTAGTTTTTCTCAGCCTTGGTGAGACTGCGGCTTGCATAAGCAATGGTGCGTTCCGCACCATCTTGCCACTGCACAAGAACTGCGCCGAGACCCGCATTGCTGGCGTCAGTATGGATTTCTGTGTCTGCGTCTTCGTCGAAATGAGCAAGTATTGGGGCAGCTTGCAAACGCTGGCGCAATTCATTGAACGACTGCTGCTGCTCGTCCGCCCAAGTGAAAGGCACATCGTCGCGTGTAAGCCGTGTCAGAGGCTCAACAATTCTGGAGAATCCCTCGACGAAGCGTCTATAATAGGCGCACAAACCAAGGAAGCGTTGGACAGCCTTCTTGTCTGTGGGTGGTGAAAACTCGGCGACGGCAGCTAACTTGTCGGGGTCTGGTCGGACGCCTTTAGGACCAACGACATGGCCAAGAAATTTGAGCTCTTGGAACCCAAAGTAGCATTTTTCAGGCTTGATGGTGAGGTCGGCAGTACGGATCGCAGCGAGGACGCTCTCGAGTCGTGCGAGGTGCTCGTCGAACGTGCTCGAGAACACGACGACGTCGTCCAAGTATACGAGGCAGGTTTGCCATTTGAGTTCAGCAAGCACGGTATCCATCATCCGCTGAAAGGTGGCAGGTGCGGAACAGAGACCGAAGGGGAAAACTTTGAACTCATAAAGGCCGTCAGGTGTCACAAACGCTGTTTTTTCACGATCCTGTTCATCAACTTCGATTTGCCAATATCCGGATTTAAGATCCAACGAAGAAAAGAACTTGGCATGTTGTAGGCGATCCAATGCGTCGTCGATGCGTGGTAGTGGGTAAACATCGCGCTTGGTGACACGGTTCAACTTTCTGTAATCTACACAGAAGCGTAACGTGCTGTCTTTCTTTCTGACTAACACTACAGGGGAGGCCCACGGGCTTGTGGACAGCTGGATCACGTCGTCTTGGAGCATCTCTTTCACCTGCTGCTCGATCGCTTCCCTTTCCACTGGAGACACTCTGTAAGGATGCTGGCGAACAGGACGTGCGGATTCATCCGTAATAATGCGGTGCTTTGTGATGGACGTACGCCGTACTTTGGACGACGTTGAAAAACAGTCGGCAAACTCGTTCACGAGACTCAGTAGTCGGTCTTTCTGATGGTCCGGCAGAATAGCGTTAACGTGAATTCGTTCTTTTAGGCTGGGTAACTCAGATTGCTGAGACGATGCGATTTCCAATGTGCCAATGTCAGTAACGTGAATGATTTCTCGAAGAAATACGATTGTCATTCCTCGCGGTACGTGCCGATACTCGTTGCTAAAGTTTGTTAGCAAAACGACCGAACATTTGTTTTGCACCTCAAGAAGTCCTCTGGCTATGCAAATGTGGCCCTCAAGAAGCAGGGGGATGTTTGCCTCAGCAATTTCTTCGGCGACGTCCTCCATGTCGCATCCGACAAGGGTAAGCACACTGCTCTTGGGTGGCAACGTGACGTGATCGTCGGCAACGCGTAGCGCGATGTCACGGTCGTTGTCATTACTGTGCGCTATGGCTTGCGTAGTAGCGAAACTGACTCTAGACTCTTGCAGGTCGATGATAGCGCCGTTCGCCTGAAGGAAATCCATGCCAAGTATAAGGTCCTTTGAACATTCAGGAAGAATGACGAAGTCGCCGATGTACGTGAAGCCCCGAATGTTGACTCATGCCGTGCACCGGCCCATTGGTGTTAAGAGGTGCCCTCCTGCAGTACGAATCTGAGTTCCGGCCCATTGCGTCGAAACTTTGTTCAGCATACGTGCGAGATTCTGGTTGATGACAGACGTGTCCGCACCCGTGTAGATTAACGCCGTGACTTCGTAGTCATCTATGGTAACTGGTACGTCGCAAGATACTGACACCGAACTGCACTGATTTCTCTGCGTCTCAATTGCGTCATGTCGCGGTCGTCGTAGTGGAGGATTTTCAGCGTTCGCAACGTCAGCGACCACCTCCGCAGGTCGCTGTACCTCACCTCCGCAGGTCGCTGGACTCAGTTTTCCCGGGAAGCAGGGCTGGGTGAGCGACGCCTTGTTGCGCTCGGCGTGAAGAGGGGGCTGGAAGACCTGTTTCGGGCGGGTGACGGTGACCGGGTGTCATGGAATCGTGGGGCAAACGAGGCCCTGGCGTCCGCGAGGTAGGCTTCAATCTCTAGGGGGCGTTCGCCATTTCGTGGGCACGGCGCATTCAGTGAAAATCCACGGAGCCCAGCTCGGCGGTAAGGACATGCCCTGTAGAGGTGGTCGGCTTCACCGCAATGAAAACACAAGGGCCTCCGGTCTGCAGTGCGCCATACGTCGCTCTTGCGGGGTGGTCGCGCTTCAGCCATGAATGGCGTGCGGCGAGGCCTGAAGTCGCCAGTTGCTTGTGCCACGGCGCGCACACCATGGAAGTCCGGCACGTCGCTCACACCGTGAAAAGTCGGCGACAACGAACTTCGCGCAACTTCCGCATACGACATGCGAGGCTGTGGCTGCCGTATCTCGGGCTGTGGTGTCTCGCTTCGCTCTGAGACTTGGACTGCCTGCCTGATTTCCTCTCGGATGACCTCAGCCAGAGCAAGTCGCGGTACCGATGCCGGAGCCACCTGAAGCTTCTGGAGCTCTTCTCGAACAACAAGCCTAATGAGCTTCCGCAAGGCGTCGGTATTGTCAACAGGTATAGTGAGATGGTCACGTGATAGGGTCGACACGTCGCGGTTGTACTGCCTTGTTCGCTGCTGCAGTGCTTTTTCCATTGATATGGCTTCCGCGAGAAACTCTGCAACGGTCCTTGGTGGGTTGCGTATCAGGCCTCCGAATAGCTCTTGCTTGACACCACGCATTAAGTTCCTGAGCTTCTTTTCTTCCGGCATGGACGGATCCGCGCGTCGGAAACGTCGGCACATATCCTCGACAAACATTGCGACGCTTTCGTTCGGCCGCTGTACTCACGCCTGAATTGCAGATTCAGCTCGCTCCTTGCGATCGAGGCTGGCATATGTGCTGATTAGCTGCCGTCGGAATTCGTCCCATGTTGATAGGGCCGCCTCACGGTTCTCAAACCATGTCCGCGCATAGTCCTCGAGGGCAAAGTAGGCGTTGCGTAGCTTGCGCTCCGGAGTCCATCCGTTGAATTCTGCGACACGCTCAAAGTGATCGAGCCAGTCCTCAACATCCTCGAAGGTGTCCCCATGGAATGATTTGGGGATTCGCGGCTGATTAAGCACGACCTCGGTCGGTGCAGTTGAGGAAGAAGACGGAACTGATGTACTCATCGTTCTGACTCGGTTGGGTAGAGGCTCGTGCTCCGGTGGCAGTCCTTGAAGTCGACGGCTTGTCCGTACGTGAACAGGAGTCAGCTCGACCGGACTTCGTACTGGTCTTGTAGGCCGGGTTCGATCTGGGAGTGGTAGCATGTACCCCGCACCTCCACCAGAAAAATGTAACGTAGGTGTAACGTTACATTTGTAACGAAAAATGTAACGTAGATGGAAGACGGTATCTTGAAAAATAGATGTTTCTCTTTAATGGCGGGCCAGAAGAAGAACGTGCAGCCTACGCGCTTCGTCGTCTTTCATGGCGCCTACCTTTGCGCGCGCCGTCCCGCTGTGCGTGAGCCCCACATCATTGTGTGAATACCACTAATTCCCCTGTGATCTACAGCGTCGGGAAGCGTGGCTGAAGAATATTTCTCGCCAAGAGCCGTCAGGACTAAGGAAGCAAGCGGGAGCCAAATGACAGGTCGCTGATATGTTCATTACATTTTACTGAAAATGACTACAACAAGAACTCAAAGATTAGGCTTTTGCTTCCGACTCCGGTCCCGACTGTGTTTCCCGGTTATCCGCAGTAGCAACTCCTGCGACGCTGATAACATTAAAATCAAGCCTGCGAAATTTGTAATAGACATAATCGCTCCAGTACTAGCAAATATTTATAATATCTGCCTTTCTACCGGTGTGTTCCCGTATAAAATGCAGATGGCAAAAGTAGTTGCACTGTTCAAGAAAGGTGACAAAACTGCCTTATCTAATTATAGACCTGTGTCTATTCTCCCTATATTTTCGAAGTGTTTGGCAAAAAAAAAGTTTTTGCAGAATATCAGACTTTCTGGACAAGCACAATTTGATAACTAAGCATCAGTATGCTTTCCGGAAAAATATGTCAACGAAGCTAGCTTTGCTCGAACAGAAAGAACTAATTCTAAATAAATTTGAGGAACGTATGCTAACATTGGGAGTATTTGTCGACTTTTCAAAGGCATTCGATTCTATAAATCATGATCTCTTGCTTAGTAAGTTAAACCACTATGGTATACGCGGCATTTCACTTGACTTGATTAGGTCGTATCTTGGTCACAGACAGCAGTTTGTACAAGTAAATAGCTTTAAATCTGAAGTTCGGTCGGTCAAGGTAGGTGTACCCCAGGGCAGTATTTTAGGGCCCCTTCTATTTAATATCTTTATTAACGATTTAGTAATCATTCATGTTAATACGCATTACGTAATCTATGCTGATGACACCACGTTATTCTTTTTATCTAACCGCTCTGCCGAATTTATTGCAAGAGCTAATGCAGTTTTGAATAAACTGTACACATGGTCACTTGATAACGGTTTGACTATTAATTCGCAAAAAACTAAGGCGGTGTTATTTCGAGCTAAGAACACGCAAATTACTCTCGAGGAAGATTTGCTAATGAACAATTCAAAAATTGAACTTGTTAATTCGGTGAAATCGCTAGGTGTATTTTTTTACCATACTATGACCTGGCATAGCCATATAGATTTTCTTGCTAGTAAGCTTTCACAAATCACTGGAATTTTCTTTCCATGAACTATCTCCCTACTCTAATAAATGCTTGATATATAATTCACTTTTTCTCGGCCATTTAAATTATTGTTGTCTTGTCTGGGCTGCGTAATCTGCGTAATCTGTCTAGTCTGCGTAATCAAGGAGTACAGGAGGCATACGTGAATATCTTAGCAAACATCTACAAGGATTCTACAGCTAACTTGGTTCTCCACAAGAAAAGTAGAAAGTTACCCATCAAGAAAGGGGTCAGGCAAGGAGACACAATCTCTCCAATGCTATTCACTGCACGCTTAGAAGTATCCACGCTCTTAGACTGGGAAGGCTTAGGAGTGAGGATCAATGGCGAATGTCTGAGCAACCTTCGGTTTGCCGATGACATTGTCCTATTCAGCAAGAACAGAGACAAATTACAACAAATGATTGAGGACCTTAATCGAGAAAGTGTAAGAATTGGGTTGAAGATGAATATGCAGAAGACAAAGATGATGTTCAATAGCCTGGCAAGGGAACAAGAATTCAGGATCGCCAGTCAGCCTCTAGAGTCTGTAAAGGAGTACGTTTATCTAGGTCAATTACTCACAGGGGACCCTGATCAAGAGAAAGAAATTTACAGAATAAAATTGGGTTGGAGTGCATACGGCAGGCATTACCAAATCCTGACTGGGAGCTTACCACTGTCGTTGAAGAGAAAAGTGTACAATCATTGCATTCTACCGGTGCTAACATACGGGGCAGAAACTTGGAGGTTAACAAAGAAGCTCGAGATCAAGTTAAGGACCGCACAAAGAGCGATGGAACGGAAAATCTTAGGACTAACGTTAAGAGACAGGAAGAGAATTGTGTGGATCACAGAATAAACGGGGACAGCCGATATTCTAGTTGACATTAAGCGGAAGAAATGGAGCTGGGCAGGCCATGTAATGCGTAGGATGGACAACCGGTGGACCATTATGGTTACAGAATGGATACCAAGAGAAGGGAAGCGGAGTCGAGGACGGCAGAAAACCAGGTGGGATGATGAAGTTAGAAAATTTGCAGGCGCAATATGGAATACGCTAGCGCAAGACGGGGGTAATTGGAGATCGCAGGGAGAGGCCTTCGTCCTGCAGTGGACATAAAAATATAGGCTGATGATGATGATGATTATGATGATGATGATGATGATGCCTTGTCTGGGCTACCACTTCGGAAACAAATAGCAACAGGTTGTACATACTGCAAAAGAAGGCTCTTCGCGCTATTTGTAATGAACCATATGATTTCCCTTCAGCTTATTTATTTCATAAAGTTACGACACCGAAAGTACAGGCCCTTTTAAAGTATCGTCTAGTGCTTGCGTATAAAAATGAACAGAAAACAAACATAAACCACATAAATTTTATGGCGAACTTGAAGCTACACGAAACTCCATACAGTACAAGAAAGCCAGAGTACTGGCACGTACCACAATCTCGCACTAAATATGGATCACAAATGCTGCGCTCCAGGCTACCTCGGTTACTAAATGATCTTATTATTAACAAAATTGATATTGCGTCTTGTTCTCTTCCCGATATTCTTGATTTTTTCTCTCATATGTGAGTTGTACATTGCCTATTTGCATATCAAGTGCAGTGAGATTTTGTGAGGTTTTGCACAAAATCTTTAACTTTTGTTTCTGTTTTCTTTTTGTTCGTTTTTTTCCTCGCTCGATTTGCGATCTCGTATGCATGATATGTTGTAGTGCTTCAATTGTAAGTACTTAAGAAAACTGTATTTCCGCTTTGCTGCTCCTTTTTGTTTTACGGGTTTTTGGGGCTGGTCAAGCTGCTACGAGCAGCTTTTTCCCCCACTTTACCCCCGCAAGGCTGTATTTACTTTTTTGTGGAAATGAAGCATACATACATGCAAAAAGATTATATCAGAAACACGGGCAAGATCTCAGATGAGCAGAGCGTAAAAAAAAAAAAAACGGAGGCAGAAGGAAGAAACGTACACAGAACAAGCGCTTGTCATTTCTGCGTATCTTATTTTGCCACCGTTTCTTTACGCGCTACTGATTTCAAGACATGCATCTTTACTAACCTGCCCAACCTGCCACACTTGTCAGATTGCAGAGAACAACGCGTTATTTACGGCCTGATTAGAGTCACTGTCGCGCGAACCAACGCGGCTGTGAAAGCACTTCTCCGTGAACAGCTGTACCAGAGTAGTGGCGCCAGAGCGGGCGCGAGGAGAACTAGGCCCGAGACACCCTTTCGGCGCCACGCAGCAGGCCGCACCTTTTTTTTTTATGTAGCGGCCGTGCAAGTTGTTTACTTCGCAGCCTGGCTGCGTGCGTGACGCGCAGTTGTTGTTGTTGAGTGCGGTAAGTCGACTTGAAGGGCGCAGGGGCAGCGTTGGCCGGAGCATGGATGGAGGATGCGGTAGGCTTAGCTGGAACAGGGGCTGCATGAGGGGGTACAGCCTGCGTTTCCGGCCTTGGTTATCCACTCTTGTACGCGAGCAGTATAGTTGTCTACTCACGGGTCAGAACCTTGCCCGTTCAAGGTCTTCGCCCTGTGCTCGCGCCTCCATGGATGTTGGGGGTGGGTGCGCTGCCAGTGATAGGTCTAGCCTGTAGACGAGAAAACAATCGCCAGAAGGCGCTACTGCGCCCCCTGACATAAAGTCCCTCAATACATTCCAAAGTATCGAAAGGCTTTGATGAAGCCGACGGCAGCGGCGATAGGCTGATCTGTGACACGTGACCTTGCCCCGCGCCTTTGCCGCCATGAAAGTTCCCGCGCCCCGGGATGAGAGCACTCGCTTCGCCTGTTCCGCTATGCACATTGCTGCGGTGATTTCGTTCCGGACGGTCCGATATGCCTGTTGCTGTGCGGTTGGGTGCCGAAAGCGGACGTAGGACGGCAAGAATTTATTTTGAATCCCGCGGGGCAAACATAACCTAACCAGAAGAAAAGTGTGGTTGCCCAGAATTGGACGGAAAGACTATGCGAGGTAAGTAACGTGACACAAAGGTGCAAGAAAAAGCGTACGCGTGCATGTGCCGAGCTCGACGGTATTTCATTCGTGCGCGCTGATTTTGATTTGTAGAGATTATTCATTTTAGTGCGTTATGAACCCGCTGACGTAGGTCATGCAGTTACGAGCCTAGCATGCAAGTAAATAGAGCGACGGAAGCGCATTAACTCGCTGACAAATATCCGCATTGTGTTGCATGCGATAAAGATTTCTCCGCCACCTTGGTGTAGTAGTTACTGTGGTTACGGTGCTCGGCTGCGGACCGGGCCACGTTTGCAACGCGAACAAATTCGAGGATCGGCGATGACACGATCAGTAACGCCGCTTTGGGAGATCATGGCAGTTGTGCTGACTCGTAGCACAGAATAGCAAAACACACGCAAGTGGTCGGGCAATCGCCGCACGCAGTGACAAAAACACTGTTGGCGCACTCGTTTCCACTAAATTTTAGTTTCCGCACACACGTGCGCAGGGTGTTTACTTTCAGCGAGGATCGCACGTTTTGGCGACGCCATGTCGACATTTTTTCGTTTCCGGATGGCTATCAGCCTTCTTTTTTGGATGCAATCTTCGAGCGAAGTAACCGCTATATGTACACAGCACACTTACGAGCAAGAAAGCCGCAGAGCAAACGGATTAAGCGCACGCAGTCACCAAGGCACGGCCAGTAACAGCGACCAAGAGTAGCGGGGATAAACTCCCCTCGCGTTGTCTTCGGTTACGGCTTGTTGTTTACCGTCAAGGGCTCCGACTACTTTGTGAAATGAAAGCGAATCAACACGGATCCGTTTTATTAATTATATGAAGCTAATTTAGGTTGCAAAATGCAATGTAATACGAGCGCCAACGAACGAGATGTAAACATCCCGAATCGAGGCGATCAAACATTCTTTCCGCTCGCTTGTGTGCTTTTCTTTCAGTGTTCATTTGAAATTAAAGCCACAGTTTTAGCATTTGGGCCCTTCTTTCGGTCTTCATTACAGTCAGGCATCAGTAGCTTTTATTTCCTAACATGTGCAGATATTTTTCCACCTGCTGAATGCCGCGCTTTAACCTGGGCGTCGTCTGCTACAGGAACTTTCTAGGGGGCGCACGCGGCAGATGTCGCTACCTTAAAAATTTTAGAGGGACCTTATCCTGACAGCGCCCCCAATGTGGTCGCGCAGCGCGGTCGCGCCGTTGTGTAGTCTCCGCTTTGTTTACATTGTTTCACCCGCGCTTTCCTTCGCTGCTCGTGCTCACGGCGCTCCGTTTTCGACGGCGGCAGATCGCGTGCTTGCTGAACAGCGATGCAAATACTGCAATGCGGTTTCAAGAAGGTTGCCGACAGCTTTTTCCGTGGCGGCAACCTCAAGAAAGGGGAGCGTCTGCTTCCACACGTATATGGCGTTGAACAAATTGTGAGTGGTGATGTGACAGTGAAAGCAAAGTACGTGTCAGAGTTGTCCAACAAGATTGTATACGACATAGAGTTAGAGGTACACACTGAGTTCAGCAATTTAGTCACTTTTATTTCTCTATTGTGCAGTCACAAAGCGGTCATGCATGCTTGCAGAGATGTGCAGAGACTGGTGACGATTGCGGTTGGTTTATGCGACCCAGCGACCAATGCCCAGCGACCAATGTATTTAGCGACCCAGCAACCAATGTATTTGGTCGCTGGGCGTGCACACACGGCTGCTCTCATTTTGGCTTCCAGGGAGTAGCATCAGCACTGTCAGCACAGAAAGAACACGTGCATTAGGCACCAATAAGCCAATAAAATGACTTAACGATGTAAGTACTACATATGCGCATAATGCCTTATATTATGCTGTATAAATATTTATTGTATACCATGCCTTATTCAATGTAGCTGTTAGAGTGATGGCAACTCATTGCATCAGTGAGCAAGGTAACTTTTCACTGCTCATGAAAAATCACTCGTACAAACAGCTCTGTGAAATTAACCCAGATCACGGTAACCAGTGATTACCTTAGGACCAGCAGCACGAGCGCATAAATTAGCGGTACTTGAATCATTAAAGCAAATTTACATTCTCATCGGGCGAATGCCCCGCCGCAGCTGAAGTAAGCTCACACCGATGACCGACTACTACAAGAAACCAAGATTCTTGGCAGGAAGAGGGAAGCAGGAAGAATGTGCAAGCTGACAATTACTTTAAATCATGCTTGGATATTGTGAACCTAGAAAGCATGGCCAAGCAACAGACAAACGCGCCCATCTCGGGCAGCTGCTTTCTGATCTGCCGCTTACCGACGCACGCGATAACCGCAGCTTGCATTAAATACGGATTACCACCACCCAAAAGACAAGTAGCGCGCGGCCCCTTTTGTTGCCTGCACAACTAGCAATATAAGTTGCAGCGTTTGGAAAAGGCATATAATTCTGTTGAGCTCGTGCTTGCCGATCGCGAGTGAACTAACAGTACAATCAATAAAATTAGCGAGGTTTTACGTGCCAAAACCACGATATCATTATGAGGCACGCTGTAATGGAGGGTCTCAGGAACAATTTTGACAACCGGGGGTTCTTTAACGTGCACAAAAATCAAAGTACACGGTAACAAGTGTATTCTGGCATTTCGCCCCCATCAAAATGCGGCCGCCATGACCGGGAATTGAGCTCGCGTCTGCGAACACGTATGCATTTACGGCAAAGCTAACACGGTGGATGTCATTGTGCGATTCAACTACGCCACACGTCTAAAACAAACGGCCATGCGCTAAATACAGGCATATTACAATTGCGTTTTATCGAGTGGCCGTGACATTGCAGGCGAATGCGAAGGTACGTGACTAATTTGACTCGGCGCACTGAAGTTATCCACGCTTGTCGTCTGTCCTCGTACCACCTCCCCGGAGTTCTATAGGACTTCATGGGCGGCTTTCGGCCTTTCGAGCCTGTTGTGACAATCAACAACACAGCTGTATTGCGTGCCACCTTTCGTGGTTGATGAGGTCGCGCTCGCCGTCGCGAAAAACGCGCACGATCGCTCACGCCGTAGAAAACACGGGCGCGCGCACTGGCCCCGTCTATAGCGAGGCAAGACGAAGTATGGCTGCTGGCAAGGAGCCGACTTTCCAACGTCAATACTATCTGAAAAAAAATAGCGTAGCTTGCATGGAGGCACAATGCTAATAGAGACAGCTCCGCTGTCTCTTTAGCATTGTGTCTTTAGCTAGTCCTGGCTGTTGGGCTAGGCTACGTACTACCAAGTCATCCCCAGCATTTCCCGGAATTTATTAATCAATTATTGATTAGCTATTAACTATCGCAAGGTATTGGCCAAGTATTTCGGCTAGGTTAAGCACTACCAAGTCATCCCCGGCATTTCCCGAAATTCATTGATTATTGATCGACTATCGAGTGGCTATTGATTGGCTATCGATGATTGACGAAACCTAAGTAGTCCAAACCATGCTGAGCTATACTCAGTTTCAGACATCAGGTGCAATGCTGTGGAAGCTACGCAAGAATTTCGGCGACGAAAATGTGTCACTCCACGCGTTCCGACTACGCGTCGCTGTGCCCCAACGGCGTTTGCACGCGACGCGCTACCAATTCAAAACCCGAAAAGCAACGTAACGAAAGACAAATTGATCCAAAACGAGGTATTAGTAGCCGTACACCGCAGTTTGTTTCCAAGGAAACTCGTTTCATTCAATACTGAGCCTATAAATAAAGAAGCTTCGCACAATTGAGATCAAGAATATTGAACTATGTCGAAATGCGGACGCATCCACTCCAAAAAGTATCTCTGGCCTGCACAGCGTTGCACCTGATGTCTGAAAAGGAGAATACACTTAGCCAGGCTGAGATTCGCTAGTTCGCAGGGCTATGTGGCATTACGCGTGGACCCTTTCTACCCTGCTGCCAGGATCGGCCCACATTTATCGATCGACGAGCACGGTTTTACGGATAGCTTAAACAGCTTCGCTGTTAAAAGGTTTAGATCGACTAATGAATGTAACGGTTGAAAAGAACTCACCTTCAGAAAGCGTTTGACATATGAGGTGAGGCACTAGGATGTGTGGATCGGAGAAAAAGAAGATTTCGCAGGGAGCCCGCATGCCATGCACGCCTTGCTTCTCGAACACGACGAGCGTTCTCCCCCGAGCGTTCAGAGCGAGAATGTTCCCCGCGCCAAAGCAGGCAAGTGCAACGTGGACCAGCCAACGCGCAGAAACCATGTAAACTGCACTTGGCGAAGTTGCACAAGAGCCATTTCACCAGCACAGTCACCCATGCAAGATCTACTTGTCTAACGCTTTCTCGGTATGTCTATACGTACTACAAGCCGCGAAGGCGCACGAAAAGCAAAGGTAAGTTGTACTTAGGGGAGATATTCTTGAGCGATTACTTATGGTTGTGCATCGTCTTCGAGACATTTCATGGAAGCACACGAACGAAAGCATTTCTAACACAGCGCCAGAAATGCTGTCAGCGGGAATCGCATGCTGTGTTTGTCACGAAGGGGAACGTGACGGCGCAGCCATGGTATAGATGCGGCGGCAAGTCTTGCAGGAATGCGACGCCGCCAGAGCGAAATGGGCGAAACATTACCATGGCCGGCCGGAAGCCGGGCGTTCTGTTCGCCACTTTACGCACATATTGCGCCTAGCCCACAGTGCAAGATATGTCCTCTTTATGTCAGGACACTTGCGAGACGCGAGCGGTCAGATAAAGCAGCAACGGCGCGCGTCGATCGGCCCGTTGAGGGCAGCGGATACCTATCAGCGGGACAACGCAACGACGACGCAATACAGGAAATCTTTAGGGCGCATTTACACTTGCGACTAGACGACGTCCCGCGACCGATTGCGACTGGCAACCAGAAAGCTACTCAAGACGAACGATGTTCACACCGGCAAATGCGACCGACGAGTCGGTAAACCGGAATGTCTCGCGATATGCCGTTCACGTCTACTTTTAATGTCATCGCCACGTAAAATAATCGTCAGCGTATACACGCGTCCTGTTCCTTCGCATCTGATTGGTTCAGCTGTTCTGCGACTGCGGTCGCGCTACTGAAACATCGAGCAGCGAGCGACTTTCCCGAAACGGTCGCCATTCGAGAAAAGCGACCATTAACGAGTACTTGCGAGTGGTCGCTTTGCGACTGACTTGGTCGCGCGACCTCACCTCATCGCAAGTGTGAATGTGCCCTTACTGATTTTATTTCCCGTTGGTATAGCAACCGACCCTTCTAGTGAAATCCAAAATGAGTCAGTGACTTGCTAAAGCAGGTTACCGTGATGAAAGGAGAGCGTGTGGGAAAAAGCACCGCCTGGACAATGCAGATCAGCAGAAACGGCGACGCGACGCCGCGTGCAGACGCTGTTCTGTGGTTGCTTGTGTTATGGGCGCGTTCTTTGTCCGCGCAAGCTCTTGCCTGCGTCCTAGCTGAAGTTGCGTCATCCTCCTGATAGGTATGCGCTACCGTCACCGGAGCCGATGTAGGCCGATGCACGCACTACATTGCTACTTTATCTCGTCGATAGCATCTCGCAAGCAAGCTAAGAAGTGTCCCCACCTAAAGAGTATATATCTTACACCGTGGCCGAGCCTCAGCTACTTGCCACCCTTCACAAGATGGCGGTAGTTGTCCGATCGATCGTCGAGTTCAGCGTTTCTAGCTTAGCAGGCAGTGGCCGGTGAAGTCGGACACGTCATGCCGGAGACGATAAAATGTTTAAAACGTTACCCTGCACGTTAAACACGACCCACAGAAGCGCGTCGATTAATTGTTGTCGCAGTGAAAGCGCAGAAGTGCGTGGCTACATGAGCGTTTTGGTGCTTGACGAAGGCGCAAACTCAACTCGCTTCAGTGAACCCGAACTGTATATACGAGTATGGCAGCATGATGGTGGTCGGCCAAGCAATCGTGCAATGCACTCTGTTCCAGTGGCTCCGGTGTGAGATAGGACACGTTCTACTCACTGGCCAGACACGCAGGAATGTATAATTTTCGCCGACATAGCGTAACAGCGCCTTGCGTCCGGTCTTTGTCTTGGTCACCCCAATACGCTCTTCAACTCCTTGCGGATACAGAACGCATCACGGCTCTGCTGCTGTTTGAAAAAAAAAACAGCTGAAGAAGACCTGCTTGACTAGGGGAGTCATCACCATCATCAGCCTATATTCTCCACAGCAGGACGAAGGTGACCCTGCGATCTCCAATTAGCTCTGTCTTTCGCTAGCAGATTCCAGCTTGCTCATGCAAATTTCCTAACTTCATCACCCAACCTAGTTTCCTAACTTCATCACCCAACCTAGTTTCCAATTGTACACTTTCCTTTTCAACGACTGTGGCAAGCTCCCAGTAAGGATTTGGCAATGTCTGCCGTATGCACTCCAACAGAATCTTATTCTTCTGTAAATTTCCTTCGCATGATCAGGGTCCCCTGTGAGCAAAGGAGCCAGATAAATGCACTCCTTTACAGACCTCATCGGTGACATGGATGTGATCTATTGTAGAATATCCCTTCCTGAAGCCAGCCTGTTCTCTTGGTTGACTAAAGTGTCGCCCTGATTCTATTGGAAATTATCTTGGTGAACATTTTACGGAATACTGAAAGATAGCTAATTGCTCTATAATTCTTCAATTATTTATCGCCTCCCTTCTTATGGATTAGTATTATGTTGTTCTTCCAGCTCTCAGGTATACACTTGAAGTCGTGAGGTACTGTGGATGTCTCCTCGATCTTTGATTAAATCGACTGCTATTCCATCTTCTCCAGCAGCTTTACCCGTGGTCATGTCTTGTAAGGCCATTCGTACTTCACCGCTAGGTACAGAAGGAGCCTCTGTATCCTATTCATCAATACTTCGAATGAAAGTAGCTTGGCTGTTTTGGGAACTATACAGGTCAGTATAGAATTTTTCCGCTGTTTTTACTATGTCATCGAAATTGCTGATGCGAAACTATCTGCTTTTACCCTTACTGCGTCTAGGCTGGCCTCTTTCTTCTTAACTAATTATGCCCTTTCTCTCCACTTCTTCCTGAGAATTGGGCTGTGAGAGTGGTCCCTCTGTTGGTAATAACCACTGCTGGTGCACCATGGCGGAGGACGATATCATGAATGAAGAAATTGGCGACGTCGTTAGGAGTAGCTCGTTGAAGTGGTCTTGTTTCACAGCAACGAATGATATAATCTGTCGCAACTATTATCCATCGGTTGCCAGCCGAAGATTTAGGAAATGGTCCAAGCAAGACCATGCCGACTTGCTGAAAGGGTGCCCGATGTGGTTCGGGAGGTTGTAACAAGCCGTTGGTTTTATGGGCGGCGTTTTGCGCCGCTGGCAGTCTCAGCAAGTCTTCACGTAGTGCTTAATGGTACGGGACAGTTTAGGCCAGTAGTATTTGTGGCGGATACGAGCGAGAGTGCGCGTGAACCCCAAATGGCCAGAAGACGGTTCGTCGCGACAAGAATGCAGGATCTCTTCTCGCATCGCAGATGGTACCATCAGAAGATCGGCTTGAGAGCTGGACTCAAAGCTTTGCTTGTACAAGTCGTTGTTGCGAAGAAAAAAAACCACTAAATTATGCGTCGGAATGTACGTGGTGGCTGCGTAAGTTGGCCCTCAAGGTAGTCGATGAGCGGGGCGAAGCTCCAGGTCATGACGCTGTTGCTGAGCCAAGTCACACGCTGTGACGGCGCAGGGGAAACTGTCGTCTTCAGTTAGTTCAGGCGAAGTCGTTTCTACAGGAGCGCGGGACAGACAGTCGGCATCTTTGTGCTTGCGTCCCGACTAATAGACAACCGTAACGTCGAACTCCTGAAGGCGAAGACTCCATCGAGCAAGGTGGCCTGAGGGGTCTTTGAGACCGGCAAGCCAACCCAACGAATGGTGGTCACTGACTACTTTGAAAGGTTTTCCGTACAAATATGGTCGGAACTTGGATATCGCCCACACAACAGCTAGACATTCTTTTTCTGTAGTCTAGTAGCTCGATTCGGCCGATGACAAGGTAGGACTAGCGTAAGCGATCACTCTTTCTATACATTCTTGCCGCTGCACAAGCACGGCGCCGAGACCGACATTGCTTGAGTCTGTGTGTACTTCAGTGTCGGCGTCTTCGTCGAAGTGGCCTAGGATTGGAGGCGTATGAAGTCGTTGTTGTAGGTCACAAAAAGCGCGATGTTGCTCCGGGTTCCAAACGAAAGAGACATTGTATTTTGTGAGATAATGCAAGGGCTCAGCTATTTTTGAAAAGTTTGGTACGAAGCGACGGTAATACGCGCAAAGTCCCCTAAAAAACAGCGAAACTCGCGTTTGTTCGTAGGCGTTGGGAAGGCTGCAAACAGCTCGCGTTTTTTTCAGGATCCGGGCGAATTCGATCACAGCTTATGACATCACCAAGGAATTTCAGCTCCTCGTAACCGAAGAGACATTTTTCGGGCTTGAGTGACAGACCAGCAGTTCGGAGCGCATAAAGCACTGCACGAGGACGGTGAAAATGCTGCTCGAAAGTTTCCGGGAAAATGACGACGTCGTCCAAATAAACGAGACACGTTTGCCACTTAAGACCGAACAAAACAGTGTCCATCATTCTTTGAAAAGTCGCAGGAGGTGAGCACAGGCCAAGAGGAAGAACCTTGAATTCAAAGAGTCCCTCAGGAGTAATTAATGCGGTCTTTTCCCGGTCGCGGTCACCGATATCGATTGGCCAATAACCACTACGCAGATGCATGGATGAAAATATCTGGAGTGTCGAAGTCGGTCCAGCGATTCGTCAATGCGAGGAAGCGGATAGACGTCTTTCTTTGTGACGTTGTTGAGTTTGCGATAATCAACGCAGAAACGCAGTGTGCCGTCTTTCTTTTTAACTAGCAGCACTGATGACGCCCATGGGCTTGTAGATGGCTGAATGATGTCGTCAGCAAGCATTTGTTTGACTTGTTCACGAATGGCGTCTTGTTCTCTTCGAGACACATGGTAGGCATGCTGTTGGATGGGTCTTTTGGCTGGTTCGGTTATAATTCTGTGCTTCGAAACGGGTGTCTGCTTGATTTTTGACGTCGTGGCAAAGCAGTCGCTAAAGGAAAGCAAAAGAGAGCGATGACTATCTTGCTGTTGAGCCGATAGTTTGGAATTCACATCGAGTTGAATTGTAAGCTGCATCTGATCGTGTGTAACGGAGGAAAGTTCTGCGAGTAATAGGCTGGTTCTCGCGTCGCCGATTTCTTCGTAGTAAGCGACAACAGCGTGCCTCGTGAACTGCTGCTATTCGCGACTGAAGTTCTTGACTAGGATTTCAGCAGGCTGTTTGGTCAGTTCGAGGAGGCCGCGGGCTAATCATACTTGACGAGAGAAGAGGATGGACACATTGGTTTGAACAACTCCAAGGGCAGTTCGGTCCTTGTCACTCACTACGGTAACCAGTACACTGGAACGAGGTGGTACGGTCACGGAATCATCAGAGACACGCAACGCTATCTTGTGTGATTTGCATTCGTGCGAGCTTGCGTTACGTGAAAATGTTACCAACAGCTCTCGAAGATTTTTAATGGCCCATATTCTCTAAGAAAGTCCATTCCTATGATGAGCTGCCTGGAGGATTCCCGCAGTACGACGAAAGATTCGATGAAGGCAGAGCCGCAGATATGCACTCGGGCAGTGCACCTCCCCACCGGCGTCACGAGATGACCACCCCCAGTACGGAGATGGGAATCATACCATGGAGTGGGCACCTTTCGGAGAGTAGCCACCAATTCACCACTCATAACGGAGTGAACGGCACCGGTATAAACGAGGGCGGTGACCTGGTAATTGTCGACGGTTACGGTAATATCGGCGGAAAGTCATGCGTCGTTATCAGAACATGGCGTGGCAGATAAATCGTCGTCGTGAACTTGTCCTGTCGGAGGGTGTTTGTCAGGACAATCAGCAGCGGCCCCACCCCCGGAGGTCGCTGTTCTCATTTTTCCTGACGTTGATGTGGACTTGGGGACCTGTTGCGAACATCAGAAAACGTGGAGAAATGGCTAGGCGAGATGATGCGCCGAGGAGATGGTGAACGTGATTGGCGTCTTTGTGCGGGAGAACACGGCTGTTGAGAGGCCACGAACTGCTCAATCTCGCGTGAGCGCTCACCATTACTTGGTCGACGTGCGTTAGGGCGAAATTCCTGAAGGCCCATCCTCCAATAAGGGTACTGACGATACAGATGGTCCGCTTCGCCGCAGTGGTAGCAAAGTGGCCGATTATCCGAGGTGATCCACACGTTGGATTTCCGTGTGATATCTCGCGGGCCTACGTACTCTTACGAGTTTACATTTGTAGAGGGAAATTGACGTGGTAGAGCTGAAGCAGGGGAAGGCAAACGTCGTCCCGTAGATGGTTGAGGGCTCCGAAAGGCTTCGGCATATCTCATCACTGGGGCTTCCGCTCGCGTTGGTGCCAATAGATCGCCGCGAAGATGGGGCTGCCGAAGAAGAGCGTCACTCCCGAAGAAAAGGGAGCGCGGCGCGAAAGCCGCCACGCCGCTACTTGAGAGCGAGCGAGACGACTTCGTTCCGATCACGAGTATCGTGCCGCCGAAGCGGCGCCGAAACGTCGGCGATTCGCAGAAGACCGGGAGTTACGTGCCCGCGAAACCGAGCAAAATAAAAGCGTTTGAACGTCCAGAAGCATCCAGATAATTTAATGGCCGAGTGTTCCTTGCTCCTTGGGGAGCCGATGATTCCGGGGTGATCTTGCGCGAAACGTGGCCGAGTCTCGAAGCATAGCCTCGCAAAAACTTGGCCGAACCGAGATAAAGCAAGCTGGGGTCGCCAGTTTCACTGCTTGCCCAGTCTTCGTACCACTAGTGTGAAGCTGCCTCTAATTTTTTTCTTCAAGACCTATCTACCTTGTAACGCTCCCTATGCAACTGCTACATGGCGTGCCACTTGGCGTAACAATATGCAAGTGCAATGCAAAGAATACACGTATAGACGCCACGCGGCGTGCATCTCACATCGCAAGTGGCACGATACGATACTAATAACAATGATAAGATTGATTTATTGGCATCCCCTTTGAAATGCGGTGGTGACAGTCACCTAGCCAGCAGCATTTGACAAGTGGCACCACGGGATGTTAATGATGGTGATGATGATGATGATTTATTGGCATCCCCTTCGAAACGCGGCGGTGGCATGGTCACCTAGCCAGCTTAAGTTATGCAGGTAAAGAATATATGTTTTTTCTAGCATTCTTGTATGCACTCCTTAAACTTCTTTTTCTTCCTCAAGCCTTCTCTGGCTTGTACTTGTGCATCTGATACATAGCGTTCTACCTGGTGTAATAACAGGACCTGCAATGCAAAATGTGCACGTATCGACGCTATTCGGCGCGCATGTCACAACGCGTGTCTCCTCGAGCGTCAGGACGCCTTTATATTAATTTTTTCCGCAGCACGTTCACACGCGCTGTTGTGGCTGAGTGATATAGTGGCTGACTCCCGCGCTGCAGGCCCGGATTCGATCCAGGCGGGAAATGAGTATTTCTTTACATGCCTGGCGGTAGCGTTTAGGACCACCGGACACCGGCGGCGGACACCATCCCCAACCGAAACGGCTATCGGAAGGAGCCCATAATAGCATACCCTGTAATACCATGCTGGGCCGAAGAAAAAAACTCAATGTGTGTCTCAAAAGAGGGAATGTTCTTATGAATTATATTGTCACGTAGTAGTGACGGTGAAGAAAACAGTAGCAAAACTGTGAAGGACAAAACGGACTTTATTGGGCTAACCTGTGCCCAGAAATGCAAGCTACACTCGAAGCACAACTATATCGGCGAACACAGTCGGCGATCGTCGAAATCTGATCAGTGGCGAAACGTGTCGGGTTTTATATGAGTCATCGAAGGCTCTAGATTAATCCCTGGTTCCCACGTGTCTTACAGAAAGTACTGGAGAATTCGCATCGCTCATTCAATCAGATTACATAAGCGTCGGGGACAACAGACAACGGATAGACGCATCGATAACGTTCGAGAAATTTCTGATAGATGCAGGCGCCTCCTGTGCCTAGCGATACGTTTAACATCTGTTATAGCTAAAGTCCCAATATAAGAAAAGTACCGCCATCTACTCTTTCCTCCGCCGCCTCCTCTCCTAAAGCGCTTGCTTTTTACTTTACTTTTTGCTTGCGAAAGCCAAGTCGACGGTGGCGCACCTGGAAAGTCCACGTTGAAGCTTTCAGGCCGGGCGCGCGCCGCAGCCACCGCCGGCGACTGCGGCTGCGTAGAGGACTTTCAACATGGCTCTGAGGCGGAAAAAAAAGAAAATATAAAGTGAAAAGCGCGCGCTATCATCGTCCAATCGGAGATACGGGAGAAAGAGAAGAGGCGTTTATCAAAGGATGGCGGTACTTTTCTTATATAGAGACTTTATTGTTAGCCGGTGAAAAGCGGTCACCGGGGAAGATAAACATGTATAGCCAAGTGCAAAATTTTTGAGACCACGGGAGCGGCGACTGAACTAAAGTCCGTATATATGAAAAGTACCGCCATCTACTCTTTCCTCCGCCGTCTCCTCTCCTAAAACGCTTGTTTTTTTTTACTTTACCTTTTGCTTGCGAAAGCAAGTCGACGGTGGCGCACCTAGAAAGTCTACGTTGAAGCTTTCAGGCCGGGCGCGTGCGGAGGACTGCGGCTGCGCAGATGACTTTCAACAAGGCTCTGAGGCGGAAAAAAACAAAATATAAAAGAAGTGAAAGCGCGCGCTATCATCGTCCAATCGGAGATGCAGCAGAAAGCGAAGCGGCGTTGATCAAAGGATGGCGGTACTTTTCTTATATAAGGACTTTAGACTGAACTGCATCGCTGCGCCTTCTTACGGCTGCGCGCCTAAGTTCGAGAGCGCGTACTGGGCAAGCGCGCCTTTTTTTACCTGCCAACCTGCTCATTCGGTCGCTTCAACCGCGCACTCACCGGAACGCGGGCGAGAGCGCAAGGTGCCACTTCTCCAGTCGCCGTGGAATCGCCCGAGTGATAATATTGTCATATCGTGACGAAAACACTTCATTTGTACTGGCAGTGCTGGGAGCACGCCACCCTCTGCGTCTTGCTTCTAGACGTTCCGCGGCGCGGAACACATGCTTTCCGTCACTTATTCTGAAATCAAATTATGTGATAAGGCCAGGAAGCAGCGATGTCTTTTGCGTTCTACGATTCCACGGCGCCTGCAGAAGTGGCACCTTGCGCTCTCTCCCGGGTTCCGGCGCACGCGCGGTTGGAGCGACCGAACGAGCAGGCTGACAGGTAAAAGGCTCTCGAACTTGGGCGCGCAGCCGTCAAAAGGCGCAGCGATGCAGTCCCGTGGTCTCTTAAATTTTGCACTTGACTGCACACGTCTCAATATGTTCAAATAGCTAACAGGACGTAGAAGTCAAGACAGTCGGACATCAGTTACAAGCCAGCTGTTGGTCCCCGTGTTTAAATAAAGGCTTAATTTTGGATAAATACCAGCCATCGGGCAGGGTACCTTTAGAAAGTGATTCATTAAAAGCAACTAAGAAATTTTGATAAGTGTTCAGCATATCTTTTTTGGAAAGCATTTGGTAGGTCATCTGGGCCAGAAGGTTTCTTTTCATTCAGATTAAGTAATAACTCAAATATACCGGCCTCGGTGATTTCTAGGCTCTCAAAGGGAGCTAAATCTTTAATTAAAAGAAATGTAGGGATGACTCCGTCCTCATAAGTAAAAACTGACACGAAGTGTTCGGTAAATAAATTGGCAATTTCTTTTTCGTCCGAAGTAGAAACGTAACTTACAAAAAACGTGCCTCTGTTTGACGATTTGTGTCTTATGAGAACCAGATTATAAACAGATTCTGTCATCATGTTGCTTAACCTTATATAGTAAAAATTCGATCGTTTTTATTTTTCTCATCTTCTCCTTCAGTTGACGAGACAGGTCAGTTATCAAAATACGTGTTGTCACGCTACTGCTCTTTTTTTTAGCAAATTCTGAAGCCGATAATTTTTCTCTTATGGTAGATTGTACCGCTTGTGCACCGGGGCTTCGAGCTGCGACCTCGTTTTTCTTGAAAGGAACAAAGGAGCTCCACGCACGCCCGCGCAGTGTTCTTATATAGTGCGTTAATATCACTCAAACCCACACTGACACTGGCAAACCTCGTGGCGCGCTGTGTCTAGTCCGTCTAGAATAGCCACATTATGATCATCATCAAAAACTGGCACGCATGTGTATTTTATATAGTTTTTATACTTAAGCGAGCGAAACTGAAACGTGAAATTGTCATGAGCTCTGAAGTAACTGTCACCACTTCGCCTTGAATTCCTCCAGAAATGTTGCGATTAACAAAAACAAGACCAACAACAGATTTGATCTTACCCTGCGCTCGCGTGTAGTCCTTAACGATTTCTGTTAAACATACATTAAATACATTGTCAATAACAGCCACACTGTTACGTGAATGAGAACTTCCTGCAGTAAAAGCAGGCCCGTTTTTTTACGAAGTCGGTATGTCGTATTAACCTGGTGTGTTCTTAATCTGAATTCGAAATTTGGTCCATTCGGTTTTGGTAAACTAGCTTTTTTACGTGATTTCGCTATTGAATAGCTTTAGTGACACCATTGAACCTGCCGCGTTTAAACGTGTTCGAATAGGTTTTGTAAATAATAAAGAACCATCAATTTGGGAGCATCTTGTGAAGCACAATCACAATGTGAACGCTTGCAATGTGATGTCAACCGCTGGTTCATCATGGTCACGGAGAAAATGCGTCGTACATCGAGTTTCGGCCACTTGCATGTAGTTGCATGTAGATGTAGATATTCAATTGCGTTTTAGAAGGCCATTTTTGAAGCAACATTTCTATCGTCTAAGTCGTTAAAATATCGCCAATAGTTATTCAAGTCACTAAAAAGTTGCTGATTGCTAAATAATAAGCTGTCCATAAGCAGGCAGAAAGTCACTAAATCTAGCGACAACAGCGCTAAAATGGCAACTGTAATTAATACCGGTAAATTACAATATGCAAATCTGATTGTTTTCAAAAACACGGGATGATGGCAGGGATGGTAGGTTAAATTGTTTTGGACTCCCAGCGACAGCTTTCTCAGCAATGCAGGCTTGCAAGGCACGTCCCGCAGGTGGCTCGCGCCGCAATGTACTAGGGGCGGGCATGCGTCATGTGCCGCAGCACGTGGCGTAGAGGCTTGAAAAACAATCCCAGCTTGCCACGCAGGGATATATACGTAATATAGAAATTGTACCTATGTGTGCGCAGTCTCAAGGAAAACCTGGCGCCATGTGTTGTTTTGTTGGATATGCCAGTGCGCAGCTGAAAGTGGAAGCTTTCACAAGTCTTTTTGTGTCGCTGGGAGAGTGGGAGAGGCGGAAATGGCCTACGTTGCCCTTTCATATTCTGACTGTGGATGAAGAGGCGTGCTCTAGGACATCCCGGGGCATAAGGAGCGCCTGGGGCCAGGGGTTTATCCAGAAGGTTGACGTTGTGGGGGGGGGGGGGGACGAAATATTGCTTATCTTTTGTATTTCTGAGCGAAAGGCGGGGGGGGGGGGGGGTAAGAGATTGAAGGGGCTAGGAGCTCTTTTTACCACGTTTTTTATTTCCTTTAATCTTAAGGCTTTATTCAACAAATTGTGACGGAAAAGCTGCTGATTCGCAGAAGTACACTAATTAACCTTTTTTAGTCCTTGTTTATGCATGTGGAGACAAGCAGACACGAACGAGCGCTGTATAGATGGCCTAAATGTGTGCCTAGTTTTTTCGGATTATAAATTCAGTACTATATTTAAACATCCATGGCATTCTGTCACCACGTTCGAAAATTGCAAAAAACACAAGGGACAGCATTTACAGTTTCATTTGATTGCACGAAGTTTATTCTTTTTTTCTATGCAGTACAAAGTAAAGCAAGTTCTTAATATACAATTCTCATTGAAAGAACAAAGTGCAGACGTTTTCAAAACTAAGTACAATATCACATTGCACGAGAAAAAAAATACCAAGCACAATAGGCACGGGGAAGCCATATACCTTAAATAATACAATTAAAATATAACAACTAAGAACAAAAAAAGGCCGGCAGATCCCACGCCCAGTAGGAATCGATGTTATGCGAAGCAGTGTGCGGAGAGCTTACCAAGTTAACGAAACGCCCATGAGAGCACCAAGACGTAGGCGGCTGTTTCATGACGCTGTATAGGTGGCCACGCAGATGACGCGCATGTAATGACCTATCATTTATGTTCGTCATACACTCTTGTCGTACTAAGCCAATTTTGGTACATACGAAGCTAACGAAACGATATCTATCCGCCCAGACGTAGGCGGATAGCTTAACGATAGATAGATAGATAGATAGATAGATAGATAGATAGATAGATACTCTCAAAGTGGTATATGATCGCCAAGAAATGATTCGCATTTAAAAAGTATATATGCGCATCATGTCCGCTACAATCCGGTACATACTATATCCGAAGAAACTACTAGGCCAACCGTGGCTGTCACATTCATAAATCATAATTTAAGAAAAAAGCTGGGACTACACAAACTACACGATTGCACTGTGTCACTCCGCACGTTTTTACAATACCGGACGTTGTTTCTTGGTTCACATCATATAGGTTTGGTTTGGTGCGTATATGTATAGCACAACCCATTACGGGTGATTGGCCATGAATCGGGCACAGTCGGTAGAAAAGGGAATACTTAAATAGGATTTTCTTATTTAAGAATGAGATATGAAATGAATTTTCACGGCATAATAAATATCTTAAAATTTGAAGTTCATATGTTTGTTTCCATGTAGGCTTTGTGCACAAACTGCAAATCTTCATCCTTTTCTTCGTCTGTTGCGTTCCTAATATTGGGGATACTTGGAGCTTCGATAGAAATTCTCATCAGCGCATCGACATGGGCCGGCGTCATGTGACATCTGTCGGATGTGAGCCTCTTCATGACGTAAAAGCTTCTTTTAACGGCAGCAATTCCTACGGGAAGAAGCAGTATCTTCATTGCAGTTGATGGCAAAGTAGGGAACATTCTTTTTCTCTCGACCTTGTACGCAAGCATTAGCAGTGCTCGCAGTGAAGCCAGCTCTCCAGGATACCGTCCGGAAATTCTACTCATCCACCAGTCTAGTCGTTCGCAGCTTAACGATAACGAGAGCAATGTGCCGCATTGTAAATTTTGCGACTCAGCACAGGAGTAATGCTCGTACTGTACGTATTGTGCTTACGAGTATGTTGACATAAAAATGGAAAAACAGAAAGACCAAACGTGAACCTGGCATCTCATTCACGCGCAAGCGTTTACCGCGACCTCAAGGATGCTCCGCTCCCTGCAGGTCGCAGTGCAGCACTGTCATCTGCGCGCTGAACATCAAAATTGGGCTTCAAAATTAAGGCCACGTAGCGACCACCTTCAAAACGATTAAATAGTTGTTAAAGCGATTACAACTGTGCATGGGTTCAGTGTAATTTGTTCCAGGATGAGTGCCTGTCTGAAAGAGGTTGGTCCGCAATAATTGTTTTTCTGGGCGGGGGGGGGGGGGGTTCCAGATCCTCCTGGGGGGTGTTAGGGGGTGTGTATACATCGCTGCCTGGGGCGGGAGGAGCGTATCTCGACAGGGGACAGTTGGTCGGTGACTAATAGCTAGAGCTGCACTGTCTGCTCACGCGTTACCGTGATTGAGATGTGTCCCAGGCGCAATGTTATTCTGTGTTCCTGGTCTAGTCTTGCACCTTCAAGGCGGGCGACACACGCATAATGCGGCCACTAGTGAATTAACGGCACGCTATTTAAGAGTGCGTGAGGATATAAAATCCCTGACTCATGGCTTCTTTGGTTTTGATTGCAAGGGCTACCGCTAGGGCTTCCGCTGTGTTTGCCGAGCTGGGGTGCTATGCAGGATGCGCCGAGTTTGGCGAAAGTCGGGATCTGCACCAGCGACGCTCCAAGATGAAAGAACTAATGGTACTAAGGCAAAGTGTGTTCGTCAGTACGCCTCCAGTTTCATTGGTTTATCTACGTTCACTCTGGGTGGCTATAATGCCTTGGGCGTGGCCTTATGGGTGGTCGACAAACTGAGGCTCCCGGCGTTATCATCCTATCGGTGCCTTCTTTCACTTGTTTTATGTTCCACGGAGTGCTTTACATGCATAAGCAAGTTATCAAATAAATAAATGCATTTTGTACAATACTATTAGTCATATAATGTGGTTTATACGCATTATAAAGTTTACACGATGTACAATCAATGTGCAATAAAGTGATTTGTAATATATTACGTTCGGCGTTAAGCCACGAGGGAACCCTCCCCCTCTTTCCTCTGAATTGGATTGGCACGGCTCGATATATGCTTGCGCTCGCATTTTCGAATAAAAATTGGTGCGCGCCTGTGTTTCACATTGCGCGTTCAACAGATTGCTCGCTGCATGCGCTAATGTAGGGCTGCGAGCTGAAGTGATCATCGGTTTGCGCAGAAGTGGTTTGCCGTGCCGTGTAAGCACTCCGCAATGTCTGAAAGCACTCATACAAGCAAAGGTTCAGAAACCTACGCTTATTTTCTTTTACTTTGTGATGCACCTTAATACTGGGTAGCGCCGAGCGATGGCCTCTAACAACCGCAGGAAAGAGTCTTCATACTGGGTATCCCCGTGCGATCCATGGCCTCTAACAAACGCAGGAAAGAGCCTTTGCAGTGCACGTGACCGTTAATTGACTGCCACCACACCCATGGCAGGTGGGACTCCAGCAGCGGGGCAGTTACCCTGAAACTGTCAGTTACAGTTACCCTGTAACTGCACCGCTGACGAGGTGGTGCTTCACTTTTTGGCATCTTTCAGTTTTTGAATGCCAGCGGCCGTGATGGGATCCGCAGACTTCACGCTGTAGTTGACTGTCTCCCAATGCAGAATGAGGCTCGCCCCATTAGCAACCACTAAATTTTGGATACAGTTGTATGCGATCCATTCGTCACGGGGAATTATAATCCCCGATCGAACATTTGCTGCAATAATGGCGCTTACGTCGCCGCGTCTCGTCGGTTGACCTTGACAAGACGCAGGACCCCTGTGGTCGTGCAGACCGTGCCGACGACCCATGGCCCACGATCTGCAACAGCGCCGTAATTTTTCCAGCTTGGCGGAACCTTGGCGCCCGCCATCAGGCGGCCTCGATTATACTTTCGCTTGACACGAGGAAGGCACTAATCAACTGCACTATGTTCCCGGGGCCACCTAGTGGAGGTCCCGCCAGCAGCTCGTCCCTCATGGCCTCACCGGCGTTGTTCCTTCAGTCGGTCATGGCGTGCTCCGACAGGTCCTCTCCTTGACCAACCACACGTCTACGCTTTTGCTCACGCAGTACGTGAGCGAAGTCACTTGCAGCCCGGAGAAGTGGACGTTCGGACGACCGTGGCGGTCCATGCTGGCCAAGTTCCTAGGCCTCTGCCCTTGCAGTATAATGGCACCTTGTGACTGCGAAATCTGCTTTTGGCACCTGTTGCACCGGGAGGCACCCCGGCGTCCATTCTGAGGAAGTCTTCCTATATAATGTGACCACTTCGCCTTCGCAGGTTGGTTGGTCCGGGTTGAACCCGAGGTCAGTTGTCCGATGACGCCGCCAGACCTGGTCTTCCGCTGGGGCGTGGTGGACGCACAGCGCTTGAAGCCGGAACGAGCCGAAGCGATCACACTAACTCTTCCTCCGCCGCCTAGTCACAGCAGCCTGTGCTCGGAACGCATAATTTGCCCGTCAAGCTGTCTCCACAGACGAGGGTCTTGGCCTAATTCGTCAGGCAGCCAGAGCACTGACGTTTTGGAAAGGAAAAAATGACGTTGAAACTCAATATCGGTCATGTAGGTGAATAGGTCCAGACGGTCACATTTACGCTTACTGCCACTGGATGCAATGACACAGGCTGCTGCTGGCACGGACACGTCCCTTGTTCAACTGGAGGGGGTTTCGCGATGTACAGTCGCGATCGCTGGAGCCTCGACCGGCGGGCCTTTCAAGCTGCATAGCGGCGGATCTCGGAACTGCGAAGATTGAGATTGCGCGGCCTTCTTCCCTTCGTAGGCTCTTCAAGGCTACAACCGTCACACCCATGACTAACTCGCCACCGTGTTCTTGTGTTTGTTTCCCCCGCACGATAACTTTCCAATTGATTGCGTCCACTCCCAGAGTAACATAAGAATACTACACGTGCAGTGTCAACGCTACCTGCTTGTTGACGCGTAAAAAAACAACAACGAAAGCTGCCACTTTCTAGAAGGGAATGACAGCTGCTCAAGAAACGGCGAAACAACAGAGGGAAGCTACTCCAATGTTTCCCTCGCCACGGAACGTGGTGACGTAACGTGGCGCTGCGGCTTGTTTTGGTCGCAGCTCGAGCGATATTGGATCTTGTAGGAGTTGGTTGCAGGAGCTGGGGGACGTTGAGGCAGACTTGGGAGAAACTCGAGGGTTTATTTACATTATTTGCAGTGATAATGCAAAGTAAGGAACAGTCATAAAGGGATCGACGGCCAGCTGCAAATCGGATGCTGCGGCCCGTGGCAAGAAGAGGAATTTCCCTCTCCTCGATTTGTCGCTCTTTTAACCCCTTCGGTCTCTCGGGGTCACGTCACTTTCGGCCAATCGTTGAGCCACCTAAGGTGTCATTTTCCTCCCATGGTATTGGCCCGTGCAAGTGTCGTCATATTCGGCCAATGGGGACGCTCCAAAGGCTCAATTGTCCGATGGTGGGCTTGATTCCGGCGTTGCCTCCTCGCCTGGAAGCGCTCAGCTAGAGGAGACGGGTTGTTCCCGAACGACCTTTCAGAGCTGCAAAACCGCTTTGCTCGGGACCAGCGCTCAACTACCTGGAACCGTGCCCGCCTGCCGTTGCACTTTCGGGAATAGTCAAGCAGGGAGAGAGACGATAGCTCGACATGCGGCGCATGAGGTGGGGGTCGCCAACCTGTCCGACGGGTCCGGTAACGTGGTTGATGCTTCCCGGCGCACCGTAATTGGAATGCGACTGCGTTTTGATGTGGTGGGGAAACTTGAGTGATACGAGGAAAAGGGTACGTATATAACAGTGATCACCTTCAAATTGATCGCGACTGTACGAGTTTGGCACGAGTTCGCCCGTCGATCAAAACCATAGGTCTCACCCCGCGCGACGCTTGTAACTTGTGCGCGCAGCCACCACGGTTGGGCTCCGCCCAACTTATTTTTCGGCAACAGTGACGAGGTGCTCAGCTGAGAGGCATCAACAATCTTGACCACCGAAATAAAACACGCGCAAAGCACTGTCATCGGTGATTTCCTCAGCACCAGTATCAAAACAAAGCGTCGACTTCGGCTGGCTTATGCATATGTCTTCGCAGGCTGTGATGGCCTGACAATATGGTTTCATTGCCGCCATTATGGCAGGCGTAGCACACAGCAAATATTTATCGACATGTCACTGTAGCTGCTTCCAAGGCGTCGATGCGACATGGTGGACAACGATTCTGAGGATTGCGTAGTGTACTCAAATGACAACGTATCGCAGCTGTCATTTGAGATGGCTGCTCTGTCATCGGTGATGTATCGGAGCCGCAGTGTCACAAACACAATCAGCGTCGAGAAACGCTCCCTTTTATACACTCAGTGCGATGTCATTTCTTCATCACAAGCACGACGCACTAAACAGTTGAAACACCTTCCTGTGTTCGAAGTCTAATTTCCGAACTGCACACAAGAGCCCTCACCCTCAAAAATGCGATTGCTGCGCTCTCGTTACGGTATCAATCTGCGATCGCTATAAGCTCAGCAGCAGAGGCAAATGGCAAGTGCATTGGAGTGAACAAGACACTCAAATTCTGCGGATATGCGCGTGGAGGCGCCTTCACTGGGCAAGCGATGACAAGTGATGAACTGTGTCACTGGGCAGCACGCTGTTCTTCGCAATGCATCGCGGCGGCTTCGAGCACGCATATAAACTGGAACATTTTGACTGTACTGCGTCACTACTAACCCTCGAATACCGTGCCGCCATTTTGCAGCGCCAGCCGTTGCTACCGTCTCTATGGCTAGTTTGTCATTTTTAGTTGATCAAGCGGCGGCCTTAAGGTGGTGGTCCCACTCCGGCGGCACGAGCTCCCCGTTTTCAGTATCTTCTACTTAGGATATAAAGTTGTGGTATATACCATAAGAAGCCTAATTCTTGTAAATTCCAACTATATATAGTATAAGGAAATTGATTAATGTGATTTAGAAATAAATGTTCAAGAACAAGCATGAGATACATGGTTTTTGCGAACTGTGTCTCAGTTGTGACCATATTTAGAAGAAACTACCGCACTTACTGCATTGCGGCTTCCTCTGTAGCTTTAGGACATATTTATCTAGTTCCTAGAGGTAGCAAATTAATTTTGAATTTTTACTTTTTGGGTAATTTGCTTTTGAAAATTGCCAAATATCGCAATCTTCTGTTGTAAACAGCCTGGCAACTTCATGCTCAAGGAAGCAAAATTTTGGATAAACTAGAGTTCAAGGAATTTACATTTAGGACGCAAAATTTCGTTCATGTACCTTTATTAGTTTTAAACCGCAGCTTCGTAGCTTTAGTACCTTCCCGCAAAAATCGGCAAAAATAAAACCAGAATTCCAAATATTGCTTAATTTCGGCCGCATTATTAGGAAAACTAATAAAGTTACATGAATGAAATTTTGCGTCCTAAATGTAAATTTCATGAACTCTACCTTATCCAAAAGTTAGCTTCCTTGAACATGTAGTTGTGGGGCTGTTTACAACAGAAGATTACGATATTTGGCAATTTTCAAAAGCAAATTATCCAAAAAGTAAAAATTAATAATTTTTTGCTATGTCTAGGAACTAGATAAATATGTCCTAAAGCTACAGAGCAAGCCGCAATGCAGTAAGTGCGGTAGTTTCTTCTAAATATGGTCACAACTGAGACACAGTTCGCAAAAACCATGTATTTCACGCTTGTTCTTAAACATTTATTTCTAAATCAAATCAATAAATTTCTTGATATTATATATAGTTGGAATCTACAAGAATTAAGCTTTTTATGGTTTATACGACAACTTCATATCCTAAGTAGAAGAGCCGCCACGGATGCTCCAAAAGTACTGAAAACGGGGGGCTCGTGCCGCCGGAGTGGGACCGCCACCTTAATAGCCTCAGTGAAGCGCTTGCGGTGAACAGCCATACCGCGGCGCTGCGTTGCCATTCTCCTGACGGACAGGTAATGGTCAGGTCATTGTCATGACTGACTTTATCTAGAATAGAACTGCAGCGCCCTTCGCAACTGCTCACCGTATGAACTCACTCGTGCGTGCGACCCTCTAGATTGTATCCGCTTGTGAGCATTCGCCTCACACTCGCCACTCGCAGCTAAAAGTGCAAACTTTAATCATTCTCTCGATCTCCGCTTGTCCTCAGAAACACTTAGCATTAAAAACGAAAAACAGATGCTTAGGGAAAGAAAATGTTTGTTATTTTATTTGTTGTTTTTTATGTAGTCGATTCAGGGAAAGTGTAGGCGCATGAATGCGCCACATGTACCCTGTTCGCATTCGATGGAGGATAGAAAGATAATGCCGAAAGAGGAAGAACGCCCTTGACGAAAACAGATTAACACCGAGACAATCACGGTACTGCTAAGTTCCGATAATACGTTGATAACAATGCGCGGCGCTGGCGCGTTTCATTGCGCAGCCTTGTGTGCTTGAAACGCGGAAGCACTATGCCGTGCAGGGTGAGCTCCTGTTGTCATACAAGGCTTTCTGCTGAATTTCTTTTACCTGCTGTTTTTGTGCGTTTCATTCTATCTCGGTTCGCTGACTGTCATCGAGCAAACTCGGGCAAAACTCGTGCGAACGAGAAACTCGGCGCATCTGGCATAGCACCCCATGACATGTCTGAGGCGCAGGGGAAGATACCTGACCTGTGGGCCGAGCCAACTGCGGCCAGCGAAAAGCGATGTGTGCCACAGCGGGCTGCATGTGTGTTAAGTGCATCTGGGTCCATTCCATACTATTATGTGAGTTGTCTAGCTCTGGTGTCGTGATTTGCTCGGTGATAAAAGGTTTGCGTCTTTCCGTATAGGCGCGGTGTAGAGTTCCGTTCGGATATTGGTGGAAAGAGGCACGAGTTCATTTTCGCTGTATTGCTGGCGCATTTGATACCCTAAGCCATGTACGACCTCCCTACCAGAGGGCGTGAAGCTGAGTCTTTCTCGTTGCGAGATGAGGACCACGGCCCTGAGATCCTCAAAGGTGTTGTAGATCCCAAAGGCTATATCCGTGGGTGTTCCTGTTGGTAGTCCGAAAGCAGCCTTGTAAGCGAGCACTCGCTTTCACAACGCTGGGGAGTTGAAGTGCGCCGTCAGCGAGAAGCGAACGGTTCGTGCTGGCTCTAGTTTCACCGCGAGAAACCCTTTCGTAGCCAAATAAATGAAAGCAGTCTTGCAATTACTGGGAACCTCGAGCGCTCTTAAGGTTCTTAGTCTGACAGACCAACTAGTCCGAATGTTTGTCTAGATAAAGTCTTGAAAGAGTACTGCAGACGTCTCGAGATTGGGAAATTTACCAGATAGAACCGGGTAGACCTTGCGTGCTATGTACATACCGGTGAAGAGTGCCCTGAAGTATTAGAGTACATTTGGTAGAGACTCAGCGTGCCGCTGGTGCAGAGGCCAGACCCCATTATCAGGACTTCAAGCGGCTTTCTGTAGAGTCGAGTGATGTTGGTCCGGAATCCACGCGCCACATTTCCGGCTTTCAAACGTTGGCGGGGACATGAACTGCTTTGCATTACCTCCCCCCCCCCCCCCCTCTTCTAAGGGTGTAGCGAAGGAGAGGCAAGTGCGCCTGTTGTAGATAGGCCTATGGCAAGGTATAAAAGCAAGGGGAAGCATACGAATACGAAGTCTAAATAGTATGTCACTTCCGCAAAGTGATAATTGCGGCGGTTATTTGAGTTTCTGTATGAAAAACATCAATTTTTTGGGAGCGTTTCTTGAAGCACTCACTCGTATTTCAAGCGTAACAATTTTATCAGAGGCTACCGTATGTTTGCGTTATCTTAAACAATTTTCTTACGCGGCTCATAATTTTCTTTCACTTGGGCATTAAACTACCTTCCCCAGAGTTCAATATGAATGCACGTTACGGTGAAGAGCGGCCTAATAGGGGGAGAGTCGTCGTGCCCGGTATTTCAGAATTTGTTTTGTACCAAAAGAAGGAAGCCTTCCAGTGGAAATTTATGTACTTGCCTCTTCTTTTAATAGAGCGGTGAGTCATTCGTTCCATTTTGTTTTCAGCAGAGCATATGTTATAAATGCTGAAGCAAAGCACACACAAAAAATATATAGCTAGCCGTTCTGAGCCTGGTCTCGTTAACGGAATTCAGAACAAGGTATTAAAACCACTGCTTTGCAAACGTACGTCAGATAGGTTGAAAAATATATATTCACTTCTGTTTACTTCTGTCTGAATAGCAGTCTTCTATGCTCATCTAAAGCTGCAGCAAAGAGCTAAATGCAGGTGCAACGGTGCTTCGAATAAGGTGCTTTCCACTGGCACTGCTGCAATTCTACGGCTGCCACAGTAAGCTGAAATGTATTAGCATTTCGCCTGCACTATGGCTTTGATATGATAGTTTTATGAAGTATTTCTTTTGTATGCAGAGTTTCACCGGGGCCGATAAAACATAGAGGTAACATTTTCTGCATAAAATATTTTGTGTTTAACATTTTATTTCAATTCCTTTTCAAATACTATACAGCAAGAAAATATCAATGGCAATCATAATGAAAGGTTACGTAATAAATGTTAAGCAAATTGCTTTTATGAACAGAAACAGATATGCCGTTAAATTAAACATGTCTCATGTTTTCGATAACCGATGTGAGGTATAAAAAATTGTTTGAGACTATGTCAGCCACTGTTCTGAGGGATTATTCCACCTATATTTAGCCTCTCGTCAACGATCAGTGCGGCTCCACAAATTCGTGAAGCAGAGTGTTGATGGTATTTAAAAAAATTAACATACCTATAAAGTGTTCTCTGTGGTATGAAGCGTGTTTGAGCAGGCAACTTTGATGAATCGCCATCTTCCTGCGGTACAGTTTCAACCCAATTGGATCCACGTAGCTACCGTGCTGCAAACAATGACAAGGATATGGAACAGGGGAATCTTTCTGGACGTTTGCAGTACGGTAACTAATCGGGCTGAGTCATATAGATACCCTAATTAGCTGCATTTTGCTATTTTATTTGGCTATCTAGACATTTTGCGCAAAGAAAAAATCATGTTGTAACAGTAAGTTTCACAATAAACATTTCCGTATCATTACCAGATAATTTAGGTACAAATGCAGCTCAATAACATGAAATTGTGTAGCACGGGATGCTGGATTCACACAACGGGAGGTGTCACCGATTGAGTCCACAGACAGCCATAACGTGGCACAGCTGCAACGAACCTCGGCGCTAGCAGATTGTCTGCGGCGTTCTTGTGTGCACCGTGATTCGGTAGCATTGAGCTGCATACTGTTCATCCGCGGACTGAATTGGCAATCCGACCCGTCGTGTGAAACCCTGAAAACGGCAATGTATCTCTAGTGCCAAACTGCGATTTTTTAAGGCGCTTGATCCTAAACAGTTTGTTTAGCAAGGAAGTCCCAATTGCTTTGCATGTCGGAAATCAAGTAACACAATCGCGTAGTTGGAACAACCATCTTCTAAGCTCTGCTGAGCCGTCATTGCTGTTTTAAATAACCGGCGCAAACATTGAACGAGGTCGTTTGGTGCAGGGTTGTAAAAAGTCTTACAAGTGAGCACGTAGTATCGGAAATAAAAGGGCAGTCCCCTACTGCGATTGGCATTCGCCTGCACTGAATAGATAGAAAATCCTCTGCAACTCTCTGTGCCGTTGCCTCATGCATCGCGAATGCTTCGTGCGACCTGCCGTGTTATTGTGTACCTTCTCAAATTCCCCCTTATTGCCAAACTTGCCATTTCGTTAGCTGTGATTGGCTCAGAGTGTTGTTACGGCCTTTCTGATTGGTTGAAAAGGCCGTTACTGCCTATTTTGAAAACGTGGTGGAATTAAAGTGCGCTCAAAATACGGACACTGGTGTAACGGTCGGCACACAATAGCAAACTTTTGAAACAGCTGTTACGTGACAATGGTCTGACAATGTTCTTATATATACTATCATGGCGGACCTCCCGGAACACAAATCAGCCAGGTGGAGCCTTGGTTTGTCGATATAGCTGTATATTATGGCAGGCCTATCAAATTTCTAAAACAGTTGTCCGCGTCTGCGTTTACACAGAGCCAGACTGCGCTCGGTCAGACGGGTCTACGCCGAGTGTGTGCGTGGAGCCGTTTTCTCTAATACTTCATCTTTCATTGTTTTTGCACTCTGTTTTTCATTCGGACGTGGCTCGAATGATGAATTCTGCGATTACCGCCGGGATCGGTCATTTCATGCAACACCTCAAATGCATTGAATAGAAAAATATGTAAAATAACGATAGAATTTGTGGGCCCTGGGTGGTCAAACAGGTGTGTGGTATCAGAAACAGCGGCCTCAAAAGAGGAGGTCGAGCACAGTGGAACGGAGAGCTATGGAAAATGTGGCACGACAGGGTGGCGCTGTGGTCGTAGATAGGCGTATGTTCTAGGCACAAGAAAGAAAAAATCCTTAGGTGTGCTAGCACTGAAGATGATGTTTGGGTCACCACAAACGACGGAAAAATGGGGTCAGCAAGGCATTTCGTGGAATGTACGCCGGTATAAGTCGGAATTGATGTGGTTCTTGACGTAATGAGCGTCTGTAATAATTTTCACAATAAAGACGAGACCACGGTGCTCTCTTTGGGAGTGCTTGTTGATAAAGAACAAATGGTGCGCATGATATATATACATGCTTTTAAACAATAATATATCACGACTTTTTTGAAAGTTTCTAAAGCACTTCAAGGCGATGTAGGTAACAGCTTTTCTCGTATGACGCTGCTCTTTTGACGTTGAGCTAAAGTAAGTAAAATAATGGAATCATTGTTTAAAACTGCAGTCTCATTATCAGGCAGAACGTAGTGGGTGAATGTGTAATATTTGCCACGTGCTTGTGCCACTTGCTCCCAGAAGAAGACGAGGACAGTCTTGTTCACGAGCTAGCGCCTTGGTCTTTTGTCGGTGCTGCGCTGCCCCTTTGGCGACTCGGACTTACCTTAATGGCCTCTTTTAGAAGTCGCCTGTTCATTAAACGTGACATTTTTCTGGTGGAGGTGCTGGGTATTCCGACCCATGCAACAGACCCCTCCTAGCAGCAGTAACGCTAGATCGCTACCGGAGCTCACGCCAGTACATCGCACCAGCCGGAGAATCCAGGGATTGGCCCCTGAGTTTGAGCCGCTACCTGAGAGGACGACAACGTCGGCAGGTATGGATGCTACGTCCGCTACAACCTCGACTAACTCTGCGCCGGCTACTCCGGTACCTCCGGTACTTCCTCATTACACGCTGCAAAAATCGCGTGTGCCAAGTCCCTTACAGGGCGACCTTCTAGAAGACGTGGAAGACTGGCTGGCGGACTTAGAGCGCGTAGCAGAGTTCAACGGATGGGCCGACGAAGCGAAGCTCAAAAACGTTCATTTCTGTCTTTTGGATGGTGCTCGCACGTCGATCCAGAACCGCGAAGGCGTCCTGACAACATGGCGTGAGTTCTGCCGCAGGCTCTTGGACACCTACGCCAGCTCCGATCGCCGAGAACGAGCAGAATGGGCCCTCCAGTCTACCATTCAGAAACCCAACGAGAGTGTGGCTATGTACGTGGAAGGCATGGTGCGTCTCTTCGTGAGAGCTGACCCTACCATGTCGGAAGACAAGAAGCTGCGTCACTTGATGCGCGGAGTGAAAGAGCAGCTTTTTGGTGGACTCGTTCGTAGTCCGCCCAAAACGCTTGTGGTTTCTCACTGACGCCGTCGTCATGGAGAAGGCCATGCAGCAGCACTCGCACCAATACGATCGGCAAGTGAATCTCTCCTCTGCTACCAGTGGTCTAGGAGCTCTCACGACCGACGTCGAGTCGCTTCGCGAGATTATCCGAGAAGTAGTCCGCGACGAGCTGCGACAGCTGCATCAGACGCAGCAGCCTTCAGCCAACTTCATCGCTAGCGTCGTGCGTGACGAAGTGCAGCATGTGCTCGGCGCACCACGTAACGAAGCAGCACTTCAGGCCGCTCCACCAGTTGAGGCCTTCACAACATCAAGTGAACCTCGACGCGCAACCTAGGCTGACGTTTTAAGATGCACCGCTCCGTCGCCGGTGACACCTCGTACCATGAGCGACTACCAGCGTGCGACTTATGCCGACGCATTCGGGCCCCCTATCCCTGCACCAGTGCCCCTACCTGCCGTCACCCCGTATGCGACGCTTCAGTCAGCGCAGGCGGTTCTTTATTTTGGACAGGCTCGGCCATCCGCGCTCTGTTACCACTGTGGTGAGGCGGGACATCTATACCGAGAGTGCCAGTACCGCCGCCTTGGACTCCAGGGGTTTCCTGTCAATTCACCCCGACCCCGTTTCGGACAACGGCCACCCGAGATTGAAGATTTTCTCGCCCGACAGCACGCGCCACCGTCATCAAGGCGCCAGTCGCGATCGCCGTCACCACGACCATCCTATTAGGGAGGTGCAAGGCGGATGTCGCAAGCATCTCCGAGTCCTCGCCTGGAAAGCTGACGTCAGCGACCTGGCTGGCTGGCTGGATGGCTGGCTGGCTGGCTACCTGTCGAGGCGAGGCCGCTGATACTGGACGTGCCGAAGACATCCAATCGAAGCGACCTCAGACCGACGGAGACTTGACGACACCAGTATCTCAGGCTGGAGAATTTTCCATGAACATACCTGTGCTGATCGACGGTCGAAATGTTACTGCCTTAATCGACACTGGCGCTGACTATTGGATTATCAGCGGAAAACTGTCAAGCCGTTTAAAGAAAGTCATTACGCCGTGGACAGGGACGCACGTACGGACAGCTGGCGGACATGTCATCTAACCGCTTGGAGTGTTCACTTCTCGGGTGCAGATTCAAAATTCTACGTTTCCGAACAGCTCCCTTGTTCTCCGAGAATGCTCCCGTGAATAATACTAGGCATAGACTTTCTTCGAGAGTGTGGCGACATCATCGACCTCCGCCGACGCTGTATCTCTTTCTCTATAAAGAAAGCGACGACACGAGATGCCAGCCACCGCACAGCCGCTCTTCGAATTTCCGACGACAGCGTCACGATACCACCTCATGCTAGTGTCATGATTCCGGTAACGTCCGAGGGCATACGTGAAGGCGAAGTCCTCGCAGAGTGTAACGTCTCCCTTCTACTTACCCTCGGAATTAGCGTGACTCGAGGAATAATTGACGTTAGGGATGGCCAAGATGACGTCTTGATCACCAATTTCACAAATGAGCACCGACACCTCTTCCGGGGCACTGCCGTCGCTTACGCTGAAGCCTGGGAGGACGTCATTAAGTGTTTCGCTTGTGGAGAAAGCGACAGCGATGAATAATGCGTCCCAGATATCGACATCAATAATGAGCTGTCGGAGGACAATAAGGCGGCACTGCGGGGACTGTTGCGTGAATTCAAGGACTGCTTTGCTAGATCGTCGAAAGTCAGTCAGACACCAATCACGCAGCATAGGATAATTACGAGGATGCACGTCCTATTCACGAGCAGCCATATGGTGTCTGGCAGAAAGAACGAGAAGCAATTCTACGACAAGTCAAGGAAATGATTGACGATGGCGTCATCCAGCCTTCAAACAGTCCGTGGTTGTCGCCGGTTGCCCTGGTAAAGAAGAAGGACGGCACTCTCCGCTTCTGTGTTGATTACAGAAAACTCAACAACGTCACAAAGAAGTACGTTTATCCGTTGCCGCGCATAGATGACTCTCTTGACCGGCTAAGGCGAGCCAAGTATTTTTCCTCCCTTGACTTGAAAAGTGGGTACTGGCAAATTGAGGTAGACGAGCGTGACCGGGAGAAAACAGCCTTTGTCACTCCGGATGAACTTTACGAGTTCCGAGTACTTCCGTTCGGGTTGTGCTCTGCTCCGGCAACCTTCCAACGGATGATGGACACGGTGCTCGCTGACATAAAATGGCAAACCTGCCTCGTCTACCTTGATGATGTGGTCGTATTTTCAGGCAGCTTCTCCGGACATCTTAAGCGACTGCGGCAAGTGCTCGAGGCAATCCGATCGGCTAACCTCACGTTAAAGCCTCAGAAATGTCACTTCGGTTATGAAGAATTGAAGTTTCTTGGGCATGTCGTGAGCGCGGAAGGCGTCCGTCCCGATCCCGAGAAAACTGCCGGTGTAACTGCTTTTACGACTCCTACAGACAAGAAAAGCGTACGACGCTTCCTAGGATTGTGCGCATACTACCGGTGCTTTATACGCAATTTCTTTAAATTGTTGCACCACTTACTCGTCTCACTAGAGACGACACGCCGTTCATCTGGAGCTCTGAACAAGAAGCAGCTTTCGCCGAGCTTCGACATCGTCTGGCATCGCCCCCGGTTCTTGGATATTTCGACGAGGACGCCGAAACAGAAATTCATACCGACGCCAGTAACGTCGGTCTGGGTGCGGTGCTCGTACAGCGGCAGGAGAACGACGAAAGGGTCATAGCTTACGCCAGTCGCACCCTATCACGACCCGAGTCCAATTACACTACCACGGAGAAAGAGTGTCTTGCCGTCGTATGGGCACTTGCCAAGCTTTCGACCTTACATCTATGGCCGCCCATTCAAGGTCGTGACGAATCATCACTCCTTATGCTGGCTGGCAAACCTAAGAAACCCTTCTGGACGACTGGCACGGTGGAGCCTGCGCCTGCGGGAATACGACTTGACCATCGTGTACAAGTCAGGCCGCCCACACGACGATGCCGACACATTGTCGCGCGCACCTGTTGAATCTGCCAATCAACACATCGAAGACGACAGCGCTTTCCTCGGCGCCATAAGCGGGGCAGACGTATCGACACGGCAGCGAGCAGACTGTGAATTGCTACCAATAATTGAACATCTAGAAGGCCGCAACGTTACTCTGCCCCCGCAAATTGCTCGACGGTTTGTCGTCGTTTTGTTTACGACAGGGTGTCCTATACAAGAAGAATTCTGCTGCCAGCAACAACACCTATCTTTTGGTCCTACCCGCCGAGCTTCGTGACGAAATCCTGTTCGCATGCCACGACGAGCCTGCTTCTGGCCCCTTGGCTTTCACGCGAACCCTTGCCAGGGTACGAAAATCGTACTACTGGCCGAAACTCGACACTTTTGTTAAACGATACGTCCAAGCCTGCCGTGAATGCCAACGCCGAAAGTCGCCGAATGTGAAGCCTGCGGGATTGCTGAATCCTATCAAGCCGCCTCGAGGGCCCTTCGATCAAGTCGGCATGGACCTCTTGGGCCCGTTTCCATGGTCTACTTCCGGAAACAAGTGGATAATCATTGCCACGGACTATTAAACCCGCTATGCTGAAACAAAGGCTCTTCCTAAAGGCACAGCTTCTGAGGTTGCACAGTTTTTCGTACAAAACATTGTACTACGTCATGGCGCCCCATCCTGTGTAATCACAGATCGAGGAGCGGCGTTTACGGCAAGGCTGCTTGAAGAAGTTTTTCAGCTGAGTTACACCACGCACCGAAAGACGACTGCCTATCACCCTCGAGCAAATGGCTTGACTGAAAGGCTTAACAAAACAATGACCGACATGCTGTCGATGTACATAGACGCGAAGCATAAGACGTGGGACGAGGTACTACCGTACGTCACGTTTGCGTACAACACCGCTACGCAAGAGACCACACACTTCACGCCGTTTGCTCTTGTTTACGGTCGTGAAGTGCAGACGATGTTACCATTTCACAATTCTGAGAATCTTGATCAAGACACTGAGCATTTCGCTGCAGCGTGCCGAGGAAGCACGCCAACTGGCTCGCCTGAACATCAGGAAACAACAGTGTATTGACACGCGACACTACAACCTCCGCCACCGACATGTTGAGTACCAACCGGGTGACCAAGTGCTAGTTTGGACCCCCGTCCGCCGGAAAGGCCTTTAGGAAAAACTTCTCAGTCGGTACTTCGGCCCTTACAAAGTGCTTCGGCGAGTGAGTGACCTCAATTATGAAGTTCTTCCTGACAGCACCCAGCCAGCACGACGCCGAAAACCTCAGCCCGAGATTGTGCACGTAGTGCGGTTAAAACCATATCAAACTCCATAATAGTCGTGGTTTCCGGACCATTACGTTTCTCCTGGGACAAGTCTTTCTGCCCGTCCATGTTTTGTTTAGCATCGAGTCGATGCTCTTCGGGGAGGAGGGATAATGCCACGCGCTTGTGCCACTTGCTCCTAGAAGAAGACGAGGACAGTGTTGTTCACGAGCTAGCGCCTTGGTCTTTTGTCGGTGCTGCGCTGGCCCTTTGGCGACTCGGACCACGGTGTAAAAAGGAAGGTGATCCGACGGCGGCGCGAGGCGCGGCCACTTAGTGTGACTCTACGCACGCCACTGCCGCAAAGGGCAGCACCTGTTCTGGGGGGCCACTTTTCGTTCGCTTTGCTGGCGCTTTTATGGGCACGCGCGGCAGAAGTGCTTTATTTAGATGAATATATGTCGTTCGCCTGCTTAAAACGACTCTACTTGGTTGGAAAAACATCTCTTTATATTTCTGCCGACATTCCGATTGACTCCGACGCGGGGAGCAGCGGTAAGCGCAGCGCGCCGTCTGCTCGAGCAGACGACGCGTCTCTCTCGTGTTCGAAATGACGGTATTTTGACTGTAAGTGGCATGACACCTTCTACCTGCTCATGAATTGGCGTCTAAATAATGAAAAATTGCATATCTTTGGGTATTGGTGTTTAAATGCTGACGGAGGTCGTAAATTATTCACTGTTGTGCCGCTTCTCCAAGGCCTCCTGAACACGTGCTGGCCCTAGCGGCGGCGCTCACTTCCGGTCACACGAAGTGGCCGCTCTCTCGCCCCAGCGCGGGCGCGCCGTCGGAGCACCTATCTTCTTACACCGTGACTCGGACTTACCTTAACGGCGTCTTTTAGAAGTCGCCTGTTCATTAAACGTGACAATATTTTGGGCCACCTCGGTTTCATTATTGGACAAATACATTTATTAGTCTGCCTGAAAAGGCTACCAAATATATTCTTAAATGAAACACTGGCACTGATACTACTATGTATTTTCATGTGATAAAGTGTGTATACGTCTGTGCCTACGTATGTTAGCCTGCCTCTACGTCAGTCGGCACTAATTTTAAAAGGCAGATAACATTAAAATGCTTACTGATACTAGTATTTCCTGCTGGTTGTCACTATTTTACTATGCTAGCAATACAGTGCTTGAAATTGGCTTTGCCTTGTCCATCTATCATTATGTTACGCTGACGACGAGAAAACCATTTTTGTCGTCATCACGCCCACCTCACCATTTCCAGCTTCACCACCTTCCAACGGTGAAGAAAAAAAAACGCTACATTGGTGACTTGAACCCATGATACTGGACTGACTGACTGAAAACATTTATTTACAGAAGTTTTTTTTCTACAGGGAGGGTGGGGAGCGGTCCTTAAGGGCCGCCCCGTACAAAACACTAGGTGGGCTCCCCTTCACGGGAGCCCATTGGCGTCGACCGCGGCCCGGGACCGCTCGACCAAGGCTCGTTGGGCCATCAGGTCAAAGCAGCCGAGCAGGGCTGCCTCCGAATCCTCCCACGAAGGGTTGGGTAGAGGGGGTACGTTTGGGGTTTTTTGGCACGGCCACACCATGTGCAAACTGTCTGAGGAATTTTCCTCGCAGTGCGCCAGCACTTCTCCGTGCAAGCGGTGTCGAAGTGTTCTAGTATGGCCGGGCACAACAGAGTTCTGATATAGAGGCGAAGGGGGGGGGGGGGGGAGTATTTGCTCCTCCGCCTTCGTGAGGCCCATACAGGGCTTAGGAAAGGCGGAGTGGCCGGATTGATAGAACTGTAGTGACCTCCTTAAAGAGCAGTGTGCATTTGATGAACCAGGTGCCCCCACAACTCTACCTCGCATAAACAACACTGGACATTGAATGCAAGGTTTGCGCTGCACACAAACTGTGATCGTGGTGGCGCTTGTGCGTGTATTTAGAAGGCCGAAGTAATGCTGGAGTGGACTAGGATGACGATGTGCATCGCATAGATGTTGTGTCTACAACTTGGCGACATGTTGATGTGAGATTATTCGTGGTTATTCTCGTAAAAACAGTGTCGGTTGCGCAAAGGAGGCAAGCATAATAATGATGTGTATGAGCCTCAAGCATGGCAAATATCTACAATAGAGTATGCGCCATAAATCAGGTGGTTGCTGTAAAACAACTAAGAAATCCGGAACGGCGTCAATGCCAACAACGATGCTTTAAGGATAACACAACGTAGCTTACACTGTAGCACGCGGGACACAATGCCGCCTTGTTCTCAACTCCGCAAACTGCACGGGAAAAATTGCTCAAATATAAGTGGCAGTGCGTAATTTTGCTCGTGAAACTGTTTGTAGTAGAAGTTATGGCCTGAGTGCTATTATGACCTCAGTGCCCTTGGAGGTTTAAAAGCAAGACTCAAACACAACGGCATTACCCTCTCAGTGCTTATCAGCGGTTGTTTGGGAAACGCGCTGTGTTAACGTGTTGTGCTCGCATTGCCATACCTAAAGGTAGAGCGTGTTGGACATTTTACAGTTGTTACATTTGTAGTTGTAGTTGCTTGGATACTTAGCGTGTGGCTCGAAGCATCTCAAGGTCTTCTCAAATGCTGCACTGCTGAAACGTCCGCTAGGTAGGTGCTTGGGCGTTGTTGTACGGAAGTATCGACAGACAGTATGACTGTATTGCACTAAAATTATGGGGCTTTACGTGCCGAAACCACGATCTGATTGTGAGGCACGCTGTAGTGGGGGACTCCGGAATAATTTCGACCGAGCTGAGGTTCTTTAACGTGCACCTAAATCTAAGCTAGTACACGGGTGTTTTCGCATTTCGCCCCCATCGAAATACTGCCGCGGTGGTCAGGATTTGATCCCGCGACCCCTGTATTACACTAGTTCTCAAGAATTACTAAACTGACCAGAATGCAACGTAACCATATTACCATACAAATCAAACGAAATAAACGCCATGCAGCTTGATTACTGAATCAAGTATATCCAATCAACAAAATTTTAACCACGTTTAACAAAAATGTTATGCAGGTCCAACGCACATCGCAGGATCTTTGTGAAGTGAAGCGTTAGTGAAGTGGTTAATGAGATGCTGTAAATTTGCCTATTTAATTCCTGCGTCTTGCGTAAAAAAAACTGGCACGCACAAGTGCTACCGCCTAACTGTGTTATGAAGTGTGACAAATCTTAACCTAGTATATTTAATTGTGTTTCCTATCTATTTCAAGTGTACCGGCTGATTCTTGGCAAGTCCCTTTGTTGTGGTATGTGTAGTATTATGAATATCGTAACTATCAAAAAGACGGGGCAATTGTGTGCATCAGCTAGTTGGCGCTGACAGGATATGCACCACCCGCTTCTTGTCCAACCCACCGTCCTTCGTATGTTCTATATAGAAATTACCATCGTCATAATCAACATGCGGACAGGCTTCGTGGCCGATTACCTGTTGTTGGTGCGTGCCATAGTATGAAAATTATAATCACCTCATCAACGCACGGCAATCATCTCAAAGAGCCAGTTAGTGTCGGTACAACAGGCACCACCCGCTTATTCTCCAATCTTTCTCGGCCAGACCTTGTGAAAGTGCCAGTTGTGACCTAAGAGTTATTAAAGCACCATGCTGTTTCACTCTAAGGCCGAGGTTCGTATGTCGCCGGCGACGCGTTGCGAATCTTTTCGGGGTGACAACCTGACTAGTGACCAACCGGCCGACCCAGGCAAGACCACGCAATGGTAGGCAAAGACAACTTTGCTTTAAACAATTACACGACCCCTTTGGCGATAGAGCTGTCAACGAAAATTGTTCATGTGAGGGCGGATTACATAAACTGTTTAGGCTCCATCCATGTCCTGCATACATTATGACATCATGTATGTTGTTTTTTTTCATACGGTACCACACTCATAGGTCACCACACCTGCCATACATCTGTTGCAACCACTGTTGCGTCCGCGCCGCCACCACCAACGCGCGAGACGTTATAAGCACAGAAGCGCAAGCCACGTGCACAGGCGCCGTCGCCACACTCTCTCCCCCTCTCCCCTACCCGCCTCCATTCCTGTCCACGCACTGTGATAGGGACGTAAGCCGCCCAGGGTAACCCCCTGGGAACGCACGCGGAGGATGCAAACGGGGGCTGCAGGTAAACAGCTTCGCTCTAAAATTTCCCATAAGGCATAGAGTTAAAATAAATAAATCTAGCCTAATCAGACATCGGGAGTCCAAAATTGCTGGTCACTCCAGGTACGCACATTTGGAATGCTACAACTCGCGCTAGTATACCATAGGAAATATATTTTTATTTATACTATTAACAATTCATTTATCCAATCCATACTCCTTTTTAACTAATATTGTAGCGGATTGAATGCGTTTATTTGCAAGTTGATAGATGTTAAGCGTAGCGCAAGGGTCACGATTGTCATCCAAGGCCAACAGGCAGCGGCCGAGATCTTCGTGCACTCCTCTATACTCGCTTCCTTCGGTGGCGCCCTGCAGCGCGACCGTTTCCTCCGGGGGCAGACGAAGCTCTCCGAGCGAGTTACATAGCCCGATGGTGGTACAGTTTGAGTCGGCGACGTGCACGACCTCCGTTCTACGTCACTGCCTGTTGTGCGAAGTTACTCTTGTGATGATGTATGTCACGCCACTCTAACGGTTCAGTATGGCGTATGGACCGGTGTATAGCGGCAGAAATTTTGTGTACAGCCCTTTTTTTCGTACAGGTGCCCAAAGCCAAACAATGTTTCCAGGAGCAAATGTGACGAGAGTATGTCGAGTGCCATAATAAGGCTTGGCACGATATTGAGAGGAGAGAGTCCTGAGGTGGGCCAGTCGACGGGCTTCTTCGGCACCCCATCATATGTCATCGAAATTGCTGATGATATCACCATGCTTATCTTTCGGTGCATGACTCCTACAATTAACGCATGGTCCTCAGTCCTCAGCGGCTGCGGTGGAGCTGACCAAGGCGACGGTCAGACATGCGACATGGCAAAGGGATACGGACACCAAAGTTGGCGGGTGGTTTTTTACGTCACAACGAAAGTTCAACTGTTGCAAATGACGAATACAAGAAGCTGCTTTGGAAAAGAGAACGAGAAACATCTTTTTTGCGATTTTCGGTTGCACCTTGCCTCCAAGCGGCCGCCGGCAGAAGCTGAAATTTGACGTCATAACACCCACCCGCACGCGCACGGCCAAGGTCGGCCGCCGCCGTCGCAGTGTTTCGGGGGGTGTCGGTCCCTTGCAGCATTTGTTTAAACCCTTTCGACAATCTTTGCACGCGGTCCGTCTGAAACATTATCTCCGTCGGCGCTCCACGCAGGTGCTGCGTCTTACATGCGCCTTCCCGCGGTCGTCGCTCGGTATTTACGCGTTCATTCGCGGCGGAAGCAAATGCCCAGACATTGCTGTTATAACAGCATTGTAGGTCCTGACACGCCGTCGCACACGTTTCCCAGAGACGTGAAGGAGCGTATACTTTGGATACCTGCCTGTCAGCCATCACGCCCAGCCTGGAGATTTCTAAAAAATGACTTCATTTGCGCGGACCACTTTGTCGACGATGATTATGTAACCAGCCCGGCTGTACTGAAAAGCCTTGGCATGCCGCTCAAAAGGCAACGCCTAAAGCCTGACGCTGTGCCATTGGTCTTCTCGCGAAAACGCAAGGCAGAAATGATCAGCGGCGCGTTTAACAAGAGGAGGCGAAAAGATGTCGGTACTGTTTTCGTTCACATTGCAGCCTTCTTGAGCAGTGTGAGGGCGAGGCTGGGGCGAGATGCCCGAGGCTGGGCATGGAGGCAGTAATGTGTTTAAAAATGTTGGCAAGAGCATAGTAAAACAATACAAAGCTAGCGAGCGCACGCGCGACTCATGAGATCACTCCTACATGGCAGCGGGGCACACACACACACACACACACACACACCCACACACACACACACACACACACACACACACACACACACACACACACACACACACACACACACCACACACACACACCACACACACACACACACACACACACACACACACACACACACACACACACACACACACACACACCCACACACACACACACACACACACACACACACACACCACACACACACACACACACACACACACACACACACACACACACACACACACACACCACACACACACACACACACACCAACACACACACCACACACACACACACACACACACACACACACACACACACACACACCACACACACACACACACACACACACACACACCACAGCACACACACACACACACACACACACACACACACACACACACACACACACACACACACACACACACACACACACACACACACACACACACACACACACACACACACAGCTCTGCTTCTCCACAGGCTAAAAGCAGAAAAAATTGGGGAGAACTCCAGACAGATGCTGCCAACTGTCGGGCGGCTGGTGAAGTGTACGTGAGAGTCTCGGAGGTACTGATACCTCACAGCAGTTTCTCACGCCGACGGCATAAACTGTAACTTTCAGTCATCCACGCAGTGCTGAAGTACTCCGCAGCTGCTTCGCCTGCGTGCGATCTTGAAAAATCAACTTAACAGAGTAAACGACAAATAATTCTTCCACAAGTGTCTGGTGCAGAGCAATATCTTTGCGCTACAGTTCGCTAAAACCTGACCGGCACTTCCACGGCCGCCTGCTCTTCGTCGCTTGAAGCGGAAGACACGTAACCGTACTGCGGGATTATTTATTGCCAAGTTGAAATTGTCCTCGTCTTCAGACGTGTAGTCATGGCTGGTAGAGGCACCAGAATTCGAATCCATGCTCGTGATGGCGGCTTCAGCGCGCTTCGAATGACCGCAGCAGGCCGGCTGGCTATCCGACGAGCGTGTCGTGACGTCACGCCTTCGAACTCCCGCCGGTTGGGCGGCGACGCGCGCGCTCACAAGAACGCCAAAAATAAAGCCATCGGCTCAAGAATGAGCTAAGTGACTACTTCTTTTTGGTATAATCACACACTGAAGATTCATTTGCAGCATTTTCGTAAAATTTTCCCATTTTGTGTCCGTATCCCTTTACGTCTGGCCTATTAAACAGTCATCATGTGGAGACCCCGGAAGGATGCTGTCGATAAAGCTTTGGGGGTTGCGAGCATATAGAAACAAGAAAGGCGCATAGCGTCTGACGTCATGCCACTCATCTTGAAGCGCGTCGCGTGGCCAAGCGAGAATATGCAAGGTAAATGCACACGGTAGCGAAGCTTCCACAGAAGCCGATTCGTTCAAAACATGGCGGTTCATTGGCGGTTCATGGGGCTTAGCGCCATCTGTGTAAGGAGGGAACACTTCGAAAAAAAATAATGTGACGCCATATCATTTAAAAACAGAAGTGTGGTCATTTGTTCTCAAAGGCGCGAAATTTGTTTTTGGGGGCCGGCCATTAGAGCTGTATATTCAAATGCCCTGCCATTCGACGTGATGGGCGTTTCGAGCTTTAAGCGCGGAAACCGATGCAGGAAAAGTTTAGCCATACGGGTGTCGAAACCGAACCCTTGCGCAGACCATACTTTGTTTGGAGGCCGACGAACACTTTAGGCGTATAGTGCTCGTCCTTTCGTCGGACGCCAAGCTCGTCAGCCGGCACTGTCCCACGAAAACAACTAAAGTGAACAATTATCTGGCGGTCGCAACTCACTACTTTGGCTGAACCGAATAGGAAACAATGAAACTACACGCGTCACCAAATTCATACAAACGTCGACACGCAAAGCAACACAACATGTGAGGGGGGCGTATTGTAACAGGTGAACTTTACGAGTGCCCCTTTCTGCCCACTTCAAGAGTTTCATTCCAGTTCAAGGGATAGCGGCGTCAACGTCTGCCGCTATTGGTGGGCGCTCTTACGGTCGGCGCTGAAAAATAGTATTTATTGATAATGATGAAGTAAAATAGAGTTGTTCGTTTCTCGCTATGGGTATATAAAATTGATTAAGAATTTTATTTTTGTTGAATGAATCTAATAGTGTACTGGCTTTAATTAAAAAACGGTTTTTTCTTTCGCAATGTTTGTTCCCTCCAAACATAGTCGCGCTTCAATCGCTGCTTCCATAACCACCCTTGCTGATGTCGTTGACAATTCGTTCTGAACCGCCTTTCGCCCGAAGCTACGCGACCATTTGGATCAACCTTGCAATATGCGCGTCGGCGGCGAGCCGATTCGGAATACCGTGCCCAACCACACTTAGCATTTGCTAGCAAAACTTAACCAAGCCTAGTAAAACTTGGAAGAAGCTAGGTCGATCACCAGCTCCGCTGTTTACTCCAGCCTTGCACCGCTAGTACAAGCTGCCCACATTTTTTTTCTCTTTTGTCTTTGTACAAATTATATATTGCAATTTGTTATGGGTATTCTGAATGTTCTGCCACATTTTTTTGCGTTCGTATTCTTAATGGATTGATGCATGCTTTGATATTAACGCATTGAGCCATCATCTGCACGGTTATATTTTTAGGAACTCACTATAGTGAGGGAGCGCTTCATTATAACCATAGCATCAAAGTGACGGGGTAAAAGCCGCCGACGCATAGACTGGGTAATATTGAACCTCTCCGTCTGGTTTCATGGTGTCGCGAAATATGTTAGGCTCATGAATGTGGTATCGTGCCTTCAATTCACGTGCTCGGCAAATTTTTCATAGCGCATCTCTTAATGGCCTGTTCTTGCGGCGAGCGTCGGCGGCGTAACCGAGTGAACGAGCACAACAGCGAAGGATGAAAGAGAAAAGCGTACTGCCAACGATTGCTACAAGATGGCGCCAGAATAACGCGCGTAGTCCGTTCACTTCTTCATGTTTCACTGATTTTCATCGGCTAGCAAATGCACGACGCGTCTGCTTGTATCAGAAGTTTCTCAAATGTTATCAATACTTCGATCCGTTGGCTGTTGTCACGAAAGTTTTTTGTAATCTGATTTTAATGCGGGATGCGAATTGTGTAGTGCTTTCTGGAAGCCACGCACGAGTCATGTATAAAAGCCGACGCGCTTGACAGGCAGATTTAATTTTTGACGACCACCCACTCTGCTCGCTGCTATCGCTGTGCTGGATTTTTACTTGTTTTGCAACGCTTTGGTCCGTGTGAAACGTGCCTGCAAGAGACAGATGGTCCGCGCCAGCCAATAAATCGCGAAATGAAAACACGCATCGAGCTGCACTCAAAGTTCGCATTAGGGAGTATTGAAATCATCGGGAAAACATGTTTAAACGTTGCTGCATTAGTATTTGTGTCTTTTGACTTTTGCAGTGCCGGTTATTTCGTCTTATACTTCACCAGGCACTGCAAAAGTCAAAAGACAAAAATACTAATGCAGCAACGTTTAACAGTGCTGTTATTTTGTCCTATACTTCACCGGGTGGGGGGAGGAGAAGAACCCGATGAATGCGGACGTGGGAACTTCGTCTCCCGCTGCTTGACATGTTTTCGACCGGATATTTTGCTCACAGCCTCAAAAAGTTGGTGTCACTCGACGCGTAACGTTCTCAGGATCGCGCCGATTCCAAGTTTGCCACAGTGGGTGGACTTTTCCCCATTTTCAAGAGGACTGTCAGTGGGACCAAGACGTGGGAGCGCTAAGCCTAGCGCTCTGCGGCGGATCCGGGCTCGGCGGGTGAGCCTCGCGAGTCGCCGATCGGCCACGTCACGATGGTGACGGCCATGCAAATCACCATGTAAGGGGAGGACATCTACTCCGATGAGTTCCAAACAGCGCCGGATGGACTACGGCGGTCAGCAAGCGCAAGTCTGCTACCAAGACAGAATCTCGGCCGCTCCATGTGGTGAGAAACGAAGCCCTACTCCGGCTAGTGTGAAGCAACGTATCACTACTGCATCGAGGCTGCCCCGCTTGCCGAGGGAGCACATTCGTGTCATCGTTCGCTCCTGCGGAGGCCTTGACATCAAGAAGGTGGGATATCTTAAGGGTCGCCCAAGCACTAACCGTAACCGCAAACCTACAAGCGATTGACGTCACGGAGGATATCATATGCCCCAACATGATGCAAAACATCATGATCGTGAGCACCCCCTTGAGAAGTAACGCCATGGCATATGCAGGGGTGGAGGCAATCACCATCGGCCAAACCAGCTACGAGCTGCATGCTTGCTTCGCCGCCCCCTAGAACTCATGCAAGGGGGTCATCCACGGCGTCGATCCCGTCATAGAGCACGAAGAATTACAGCGCCTCATCCTCCAGCCAAGAACCCCAGCGCTCTCGAGGTGTGGCGAATTAAGAACATAAGCACCGTCATCATTCGCTTCGACGGCCTTAAAATGCCCGATTACATCAAATGCGGCCAACGCCTGATAAAATGCTCACTCTACCGCCGACAGACGGACATCTGTTACGTCTGTGGTAGACTTGGTCATCGAAGCGATGTCTGTCCGGCACTAGAAAATGTCATCTGCAGGGGGTGCGGTATGAACAGCCCCGAAAATAACACGTATGTTCTCCCAAATGCACCCTCTGTGAGGACCTCATGTCACGGCAGACAAGGCCTGCAAGCAACGCTACCACATGCCCTACGTGGTCCGTCAACGCCGCAGAAGACGACGACAAAACAAGCAAACAGTCCGGCTGACGAATTCGCCGGCTCCCCTGAAGTCAGCGCTAAGCGGAGGTTCCAGGTCACGCAGTCGTTCACGTGACCGCGTCTGCACCTGCGGCGGATCCCGCGGGCGCTCGGCGGAGCGCTCGACTTCCCAGAGAAGCCCGGCTTCGCGGACATGATCCGGCTCCAGAGGGCGGTCTCGCTCTCGCTTCCGGGCGCGCACCAGCAGCAGCAGCAGTCGCAGCGGCAGTCCGGGATCCAGCTGGGCCGACCGAATCAGGAACCCACCGCCGACCCCACCGAAAAAGGTAACAGGGTGTCCATCTCCAGAGCATAATACAATAACCCAAACAGAAAGGGAAACACATAATTAAAGCGGGCTCTTGACCAGTTCCGGTCTGAAGTAGCCGCACTCAAAAAAGACGATCGGAAGACGGGAGAGGAGTGCACCAGTCAATCTGCGCAGCCACCTACACCTGTGGTCGAAGATCCCATAGAAGTTCAAGCAGCAGAACCGGTGATTCCAATAGAAGTTCCAGTAGCATAACCGGTGGTTAATGGTCAACCCAAAAAAGAGAGCACTATCTCTGGCGGGCGGACAGCCGAAAAGCGCCCTCTCCAGCCAATTTGACAAATTCAAAAATGAAACCAACAGTCGTTTAGACAAGCTTGAGGCTGTAATAGACAAGGTTGTAGAAGCAATACATACCCTAGTGGCCAGGTTAGACAAGCCAGAGACGGCAGTCTCGAACTTGTGCTTGATACAAGGATACTACACAGGTGCTAACACTAACACAGAACATGGCGGTACAGCAAAATAATATGAAAATATGGCAATGGAACTGTAGAGGCTTCCAACCAAAAAAAAAATGTGTCCTCCAACAGTTCATTCGGTCCACAGTCAAAAAGCCACACGTCATTCTACTACAGGAAACCCTCATAAACACGATGTCTATACCCGGCTGCACAACACACAAATGTCAGGAGGCAGGAAAACAAGGCATCAGTACCCTGGTAGCCAATCAATTCACTTTTATCGTACACTACATTGGCTGTAACTCCAAAAACTCGAGCATTTCTCATTGAAATTATTTCTGGGAAGTACCTCAAGGGCAGCATCTTCATCCTCAACATGTACAGCTCGCTCAGCGATCATAAACAGATTTACCAACATCATCAATAAGGCAGTGAGCCAGGCCAAGGCATGTCCGTTACTGGTGGCAGGGCACTGCAACACCCCGCACCTATCGTGGGGCTATCCCCAGTCTCGTTTTAGAGGGATAGACTTGTGGCAGGTCACAACCAACCACTACCCTCTCCTTCTCACAAATCCGGCGTTCCCCACAAGAACCGTAAACTCCTGTACGCGTGACACTACTCCCGACCTGTGCTTCGTCAGGGGCTTCAAATCGGCCTCCTGGACCAATCTCAGCGAGAATGAAGGAAGTGGTCATAACATTCTGGTCACAACCCTAGATGTTGGATGCAATCCTCTACGAGTAGTTGTGTTTAACTGACTGGGAAGCCTTTAGAAAAATCCGCAAAACGCACTCCCAGCAAGAGCAACAGAGCACGATAGTTAACCTGAATCAATGGACCGTACAGATCAGGGCAGATATTAAAGCGGCGACTAGGAAGGTACAGACTGACCTCGAAGTCGACAGGGTAGATAGTCAGCTGGCACGCCTACTCGAAGCAAAAACATCGCTACTCAACAGCTGGAAAGGGCAAAGGCTCAATCGGCGGCTTAGAAAAAAGATCGCAGAGCTTAACAAAATCATTGAGGAGCACTGTCGGTTACTAAGTCAACAGCAGTTGGATGAAATATGCAATTCGGTTGACGGACAAGTGAGAGTGGGCGCCATGTGGAATCTCCTCGAACACCTGCTCGACGCAACCAATGCTAGATCCAACCAAAGTAAAGTACTGGAGAGAATCGTACGTGGAGGCCACTCGCCAAAAAGACGTGTCGAGTGTCCTAGATAACCTGGCCTGTCCATATCTCCCACTGGGCTTCGCCTACCCGGACGACTACCCAACGTATAGGGGTGGTTCGTGCCCCTAGTTGGACGCCCCCTTCAAAGTTTAGGAGGTCAGGGAGGTCCTACACTGCCTCAATGCCCGGTCCTCGCCAGGGCCCGATCAAATCACCAATAAGGCTGTTTGAAACCTTGACGACTACTCCATAGCGTGGCTTACAGTAAGAAATCAACAAGGCCTGACAGACAGGTGAAGTCCCACGAGGTTGGAAAGAGGCTCTGGTAATCCTCATTCCGAAGCCCGGCAAAGCTCCAAACCTGTCCAACCTGAGACCAATTTCTCTTACATCCTGCGTAGGAAAGGTAGCGGAACACGTAATTCACAATCGCATTACTAAGTTCGTCGATTGGAGCGGTCTCCTACCCTACAACATGGTGGGCTTTAGACCAGGCCTCTCGACACAAGATGCAATGAAACTAATCAAGACTCAAATCATACACCAAGATAACGGAGACGTGCGGGGAATTCCCGGGCTTGACCTAGAGAAGGCCTCGGACAACATATCACACCGACATATTCTGGAATCCATCTCGCATCTCAACTTAGGAAAAGCCTTTAACGGTTACGTGAGATCGTTCCTGGAGAACCGCAAAGCCATGTTAAAGCGACGTCAGACCACTAATCTGAAGGGTATTCACTCGTACCCAAAGGCACGCCTCTGGGGGCAGTGCTATCGCCATTGTTGTTCAAACTAGCCCTCAGGCAATTGTCGGTATCCCTGTCGGGAATTGAAATAGTTCACCACACGATATAGGACGAAGACATCACCACCTGGTGCACCAGCGGTAGCGAAGGAGAAGTGGAATCGAGCCTACAAGAAGCAGTCGACCATATTGAAACCTTCCTCGATGGCACAGGCCTACAATGCTTGACAACCGAGTCAGAGCTGCTTCTCTACAGACCAGTCCGCAAAGGTCCTGAACCCAGGGGTTGGAAGCCCCTGGACGAAGTCGACATAGCACTACACACCAGAAGCACGGCGAGCATTCCTAGGGTCGACACCCTAAAGGTGCTGGAAATGTTCATCGAGCCTACCGGAGGTAACATCACGACGCTCAGAAAAATTACGACCAAGACGGAGTGCATGATTGGATTATTCAATAGAATCTCCAACAAGAGGAGCGGTGGAAAGGAGGACAATATAATAATAATAATAATAATAATAATAATAATAATAATTTATTTCTGTCTCAAGAAATACAGACAGAGGAGCTGCAGAAAAAGCTGTCCTAAACAGCTTGAGTTGGCCGCAGCCCCGAACTACAAAACAGCAGTGACAGGCAATCTCATCGCAGACATGGCGGCTTCATGTTAAAAAAATTAAAAGTAACAATATAGCAAAAACATAAGACCAAACAAAATCTTATCTGCACTTACCAAATGCACAAACCAAATTACTTCGTCAGAAGCGTGATTACACATATTTAAGACAATCGTCTACTATCATGCATGAAATAACAGCACGATTGACAAAGAATAATAGACACAATATAAATAAAACAAGGAAAGCATCCTATGTTAAGCTTAATTGTATTTACAGATTACTCAATGGTGCATTCTTTTACATATGAATTGCATATGGTACGTATATCTCGTTGGGTATAGGTAAACAAGTTGATGTTAGCAGATTCGTACGCGTTGAGAAGGGAAGGAAGTGTGTGTTGGAGGCGCTCTTTCCGCGTGTTGATGCGTGATGTTGGCACCAACCAGTTTTCGGGGTGTCTGAAAGGGTAACTCTTTTTATTTTCTTGTAAGTTTGCTAGATGCTTAATGTGACCTATATTATTTCTTATTTCTATTTTAAAACGAACGCTGATCCGATACTGATACAAATCTTTGCTTTTGACTATACCAGTTTCAAGAAAGAAGCGTTTGGTGGTTGTACAATAATTTGCATTGAACACATTGCGAAGGAACTCTTTTTGCAAAATATAAATTTTCTATAGAAAGGACGGTGTTGCAGTGCCCCATACCAGCTGGCAATAGTTAATGTGAGAAAAAAAATAATCAGTTGTAAAGAAGCACTTTAATTGGCTTAACCAATTAAACTGCTTCTGCAGTTTAATTCTTAATGCAGCCAATTGCGCCAGTTATTCTAGCTAATTGCTTGACAATTTGGTCCACATGTGCTGTCGATGACATAGTTGAAGAAAATACTACACCGAGGCATTTACAATGATCAACTATTTCTATCAGTTTGGAGTTAAATATTTATTTTATTTTTATTTTCAATACTGCCAGTCTCTTTATCGAGACCATAGCAGGTGGGCATATTGTTACAATGTAAGCGTTAATACAGCATTTTTTCACAGGACACGTGTATACAAAGTACAAAAAGTTATATACGCTACATGTAGCTACACAGTACAGTCTGGAAAAATAAAGATGCAGAAAAAAAAGACATCGTTTCATGCATTTAATTAGTGAAGTCAACTCTGACGCTAAGAGGAAAGAAAATGTGATAAATACAATAAATTGTGATACAATACAATCTCATGAAACATAAACGCAACACAACTATTTAAACTGTGATACAATACAATCTCATGAAGTATAAATGCAACACAACTATTTACAACCTAACAGTGTGTAACTTAATACAATCTAACATAAGAGATTGATCTAAACATTGTAAAAAAATTGCATAAGACGAAAGCTGTTCTAGCAGTTATTCCTTAATCTTTTCTATCATGTTACTAAAAATTGATGATAATTCTATGTCAGCTGTTGCTGAGTCGAGGTTGTTCCACTCCCTAACAGCAGTAGGGAAAAAAGAGTATTTAAATGTGTCCGTTTTACAAGGGTACTCAACTTACATTTTATTATGCTTATGGCGTGAAATACGGGACGTAGAGAAAGTAATATATTTTGAAGAACTTAGGTTAAAGCGGTTGTGCAACAGGTTATGTATGAATTTTAGCCGAGCTTGCTTTGCTCTGATTACCAGTGTGTCCATTGCGGATGAAGCCAGGAGTTCTGTGGGCGAGTCAGTGGTTTTGTACTTGTTGTGAATAAACCGTATTGCTTTCCTCTGAACTTTTTCCACTTCGCTTATGTTTGTCTTTGTTTGAGGAAACCAAACAGTGTTGGCGTATTCTAGTACTGGCCGCACAAAGGTTTTATAGCATAGCAGTTTGATATGACTAGGAGCAGATTTCAGGGACCTTTTAAGGAAGAAAAGCTTACGAGTGGCTGCTGAAGTGATGTTGGCAATGTGCTTGTTCCACTTCAAGTCAGATGCTAGAGTCAGTCCTAGATACTTGTGTTGCTGAACTTTAGTTAGGGGTGCACCATTGAGAAAGTAGGTGAATTCTGACTTAATCTTCTTTGTTGTTACTATAATTGACACCGATTTCTTAGTGTTAATAAACATTTGCCATTGTTCACACCAGGCATTTATCACGTTAAGGCATCTGTTCAAAGTCAGGTGATCTTCATAACTTCTTATTTCTTTATATATTGTACGCCGATGTACAACACAAGACGTGGGATCAGGTTCTACCGTACGTAACATTTGCGTACAACTCTGCCATCCAGGAGACAACGCGATTCACGCCGTTTCGTCTTGTCTATGGACGTGAGGTTCAGACTATGCTGGATGCGATGCTTCCACACGATTATGACGCGCTGCTCACCCCTGACGCTGAGCAATTTACGCAGTACGCCGAAGAAGCTCGCCAATTGGCACGCCTACACATCACGCAACAGCAGAGTGTAGATGCACGTCGCTACAATCTTCGCCATCGCCAAGTGGAATACCACCCGGGCGATCAAGTTTGGGTGTGGACGCCGGTGCGCCGCCAGGGGTTGTCAGAGAAACTGCTCAGTCGCTACTTTGGACCCTACAAAGTGCTGCGTCGCGTTAGTGACGTGAACTACGAGGTTCTTCCGGATAGTGCCATGTCACCCCAGCGTCGAAGGCAGCACTCGGAGATTGTGCACGTTGTACGACTCAAACCTTATTTCGCGCGATAGTGCGACAGCGTCTCAACTTTATGATGTACTTTATTTTTCTCTCCCTCACCCCCCACTTGTGCTTACTTTATGTTCCTTCCCTTTTTTTTCTTTCCCTCTACCTACGTCGACCAGCGCTAGCATCGGGACGATGCCCGTTTTTTTCACAGGGGGAAAATGCCACGAGGTCTCGAGCTGCGGCGAGCGCGAGCCAGTATTCAGGCAAGGAGAGAAGAAGAAGAGGTTTTTCGTTTTGGGGGTCAGCCATCTTCCTGGCTAGTACTCGTCTCTGCCGGTGCAGGACTTCTTGCTCTGAAGGCCTTCTGTTGCACGTGACAATATAATGCAATCATCTGCAAAAAGCTTTATGCTGCATTCTATGTTAGTGACGATGTCATTGATGTAAATTAAAAATAGTAAGGGCCCCAAGACCGAGCCCTGGGGAACGCCAGATGTGACAGGAACTGTATCAGATGATGCTTGATCATGGAAAACGAACTGTGAATGTTGTGATAAAAAATCTCTAATCCAGGCTGTAATGCTTCCGTTTACAATAATTGACTCCAATTTTGCAATTAGCTTGTTGTGACACACACAATCGAATGCTTTGCTGAAATCTAGAAATATTATGTCTTTTTGACCGCGGTTGTCAATAGCCTGTGCTAGGTCATGTATAACTTCTGTCAGCTGTGTTACCGTTGACATTCCGCGCCGAAACCCATGCTGATTGGCTGTTAGTATGCCATTCTCTTCTAAATATGTTGTTAGGTGTTTCAAAATTATATGCTCCAGTATCTTGGCATGATGTACTAGTAAGTGATATCGGTCTGTAGTTGGAAGGAGAGTTCGTGTCACCTGATTTATGGATTGGGATTATCTTTGCTTTTTTCCAGTCATCTGGCACACGACCGGTTGTAAGTGACATGCGATAGATAATGCCAAGATATCTGCTGCACCATTCTGCGTATCGCTTTAAAAATTCGTTCGGGACGTCGTCAGGGCCACTAGATTTTTTCGTGTCTAATCCGAGTAGAAGGTTAAAAATTCCTGAGTCAGTTATGTTTAGTGAGTCGATGGTGCAACCTGTAGAAATTATTGCGGGGACAAATCCGTTATCTGCAGTAAATACCGATTGGAAGTATTGTTGTATGCATTAGCTTCAGAAACGTTTTCTTCGTGGGGTCGTTATGGCGTGATTACTTTGCGTGCACGAAAGTGATTCCAAAATCTGTGTGGATTACCTTTTACGAAGTTAGGCAGGGTAGTATTAAAGTATTCTTTTCTGGAGTGGCTTAATCTCATTTTGAGTTCTGCCTTGGCGGTAATCAACTTTGATGTCTGGAGTGATTGATTTTTAGTGTCCTTCAAAGACCGACGTAACCTTTTCACTTTTCGTTTGGCATGAATTACCTCACGCGTTACCCATGGGTTGTATTTCCGCGGTTTTCTTGTTTTTAAAGGTATAAATTGTTCAATGCAGTCATGTATTACGGTCTTAAACTTAATCCAGAGGCAATTTGCGTCTGCCGAAGGATTACAAGCCATTTCTGCAAAAACTGTGAATTCATGTGCCATGTACGTCAATACATTGGCGTCGTCAGATTTCGCAAAGTCGATAATGGTGCTTTCTAAAGATCTTTTTGGTATACTAAATGACAGAGGTAGGTGACATATTGGAATATCGTGGTCAGATATGCCTTCAACAATACTAGTATGTATTTTGTTTACAAAGAAGTGATCAGAGAGTAGTATTAGATCGAGTATATTACTTGCGGTACCATGTGAGCGTGTAGGCTGATCAACTACTTGTTGTAGGTTGAAGTTTAGCATTAAATCGATTAGCGCTTCTGATGTACGTGACGAGTATTGCATTGTCTTCCAGTCAATTTCTGGAAGGTTAAAGTCTCCCATGATGATAAAGTCCCCCTTATGATACTATTGTGCGGGGAAACCGGTTTACTTTTCGGCCTGGAGATTACCGCTTTTGTCTTTCTCTCATTTACACACAAATGATTACGTTGGGACCATTTTTCCAGCGAGATCATCGTCGTGTTGCACGATTGTATCAGTTTGTGAATGTCATTTCCGGAGAAAAATGCTTGTATCATCTGCATATATTACGAATCTGGCATTTGAGTTAATGTTTACAATGTCATTAAGGTAAATGTTGAAAAGTAGTGGCCCTAATACACTGCCTTGTGGGACACCAGGATGAACACGTTTTATGTCTGACTACGCATTATGTATGTCAACCGTTTGTTTCCTTTTAGACAAGTAATATTTTATTAGTTTTGCAGCCTGTCCTGGGATTCCGTAGTACCATAATTTCCCTAGAAGTAATTCATGGTTTACAAGATCAAACGCTTTTGTGAAGTCGACGAACATTGCAAGCACAAAAGCTCTGTTTTCAAATTGTGACAAAATATACTCTTTTTGTTCTAAAAGCGCCAGTTCAATAGATTTGTTTTTTTTAATCCGAATTGACATGGTGTTAGCAAATTGTATTTATCTATAAATTTAGCAAATCTGGAGCGCAAAATTTTCTCTAGTGCTTTGGAGAAGGCAGGCAGTACGGACACAGGTCGATAATTGCCGAAATAATTTCTGCCTCCCTTTTTAAATAAAACAGTTACTTTTGCAATGTGCATTTGTTCTGGAAATACAGATGTTGCAAAACAAAGGTTAAAAATATCTGTGATAGTTGGCGCTATAATATCTGCAACATATTTTACAGGCTTTATCTGAATGTCGTCAATATCTCGGCATCTTCTATTTTTTAGGCTGAGTATAACAGTTAGTATTTCATCCGTTGTCGCAGGATGTAGAAATATTGTATTAGCATTATGAAAGTTTATGTACTCGTATTTTTCTGACAACGACCCATTAGTTTTTATTCTTGTAAAAAAATTATTGAAAGCGTTTGCGAGTTCAGTTCCCGTTAGCTCTTTACCATCGATACTTAAACTGCACACAAGGTTGTTTGACTGATTACGATGTAGCAATGAGTTTATACGGGTCCAAATCACATCATGGCGGCCCTTCTTCACGTCTAGATATGTGGAGTAATATTCTGTTCGAGCTGATCGCAGTTTCTTTGTTAACCTATTTAGAAACTGTTTAAATAAATGCAGATCTTCTGCCGCACGTGTCATTATAAACCTTTGTATAGCTTATTTTTTACATTTCATTTCGTTCCGCAACTCAGGGGTGATCCACGATTTGCGAGTTTTTCGAGATTGTTTACATGTTTTAGACGGAAAGTAGGAGTGGTATAGCTGTTTAAAGATATCAATAAACTTATTATAGGCTTCATTAGCATTATTAAGGCAAGTAATGTGCGTCAAATCAACTTGTTTAACAGCATCCCGAAAACCATCAAGAGTAACATTGGTCATACGTTGATATGTATTACCCTTTGGTTGTTTTAGTGCTTGGGTTACCGTCTCCATGCACAAGAGCACTGTTAGATGGTCGCTGATAGGGCATGATAAGGCATCTGTCTCAATTTTATGATGGGAGAAATTAGGAATGAACAAATCTAAAGTAGACTGACTTTCAATTATTATTCTAGTAGGTATTTCGAGCACATTCATAAAACCATTCGAAGCCAATACCGTCTTAAATTCTCTAGTACAATGATTAGCAGCACTCACATCGATATTGAAATCACCTCCAGCAATAAGCGTGTGACCACCTTCCGCTACATGACACAAAAAATCGTCATAGAATTTAATTAAAGAAGCTGCATTTCAGCTTGGTGGGCGGTAACAGACAGAGTAAATAAATTTACCCAAACACAATGACACTATCTCTTAATCCGGTGTATTTGTACTGAATGGGCTCAGAATTTCACCATTTTCATTCGCATCCAGCAGTAGTGCTACTCCCCCGCCCCGACCAGCAGGTCTGTTAAGGTAGTGTGTTCTGTAGTTTGTCATTTTACAGACATTATCTGTGCTACTGCTCCATGTTTCACTCAACATTATTACAGAACTTAAATTGAAATTCACAAAAAATTCTTCTAGCAATTCTGCTTTATTTTTCACTGATCGTGCATTGATATCTACCGCTTTAACGGATGCGGATGAAAAAGACGAAGCAATGCGGTTTAGGTCAGTTGGAAGGTGATAGGGACACTGTATCATTTTTTTTTTCTTTACCATACTGTGCTCACGCAGTACTTATTTCGGATGGTCCAGGTCGTTTCCTCCTTTGATATGAATGACATTCATTACTTCATCTTTGCGGACGAGAATTTTCCTATTCGTATGCCAGGCAAAACGATAACCGCTACCTTTTGCCCTTTCTTTCGCAGTTCGAAGCAAGTCTCTGTTATATCGAGTCATGTTTTCCTGGATAATGATGCGCGATTCACCATTTTTCGCTTTGTTCTTAGCTTTCAGCCATGAGTGTCTTGTTGTCTGTCTGGTGAAATGAGCGATTATTCCCGGCGTCCTACCTTGTCGAGCAGGCAATCTGTGTATTGTTTGAATGTCTTCTGCCGTTAAAAGCGCGACTTCATGTTTCGGGGCAATTGCGTTTAATAAGGAAAGTAGATTTTCGTTGGGTGCAACCGCAATGCCGTGTATCTCCCAGTTAAGTTTCCTGCTTCGGTACTCAAGGCCATTAACATCTTGTTGTAGCTGTGTTTGCACTACTTGGGTCATGTAGTCGTTTGCTTCTAATTCCGCTACATTCTTCTTCATCGCCTTGATCTCAGTGTCCTGGCGCGAAACATGTCTTTCAAATTCATCAAACTTCTTAGACATATGTAGGACAGATCCTTCTATTTCTGCCACTTTTTTGTTAATTCTGGCAAATTATCGAGTTTCTCGAGGATAGAGGCAATAGCATGCCTGACATCGAGGTCAGCATCGTTGCCTTCTTTGCTACTTGTGCGAGAAACATTTTCCCTGCATGTGAGACAGCGTCACAATTGCTTCGCAGCATTGTTTTTTGCTTTAAATGATTTCTCTGTCACGCCCGCACATTTACCGAAATGACATGCGCATTGACACTCCGTGCATGTCACTCTCGGTACATCGTCACAAATAGGTGACTTACAGGACGAACACACGCTAGACACTCGTTTTTCGTGATCGGACATTTCAGAAAAATGACACAAAGTGCCTTTAGACAAGCAATAAATAATAGCCGAGGAGGCAGCAGCGGCAGTAGCATTTGGCAAAATCCATTTCAACTTAGTAATATTGCACCAACCTGCAACAGGAGCAGTTTCGCCGTTAACGATGTAGACAGGTTGCTGCCGCCGCTGCCAAGTAGCCAAACGCTCCAAATCCTACGGTTATTCCACGCATTCCTAATGAGTCACATAATTTACGTGGCTGCAATGCACAAGTGGCATGCTTCTGAAATGCACAAGCTGGACACGTTCATACGTAAAAGCATCAAAAACGTGACAGGAGTACCAATAAACGCCAGCACGGACCGCGTTCTTTAAATACGTGTACATAATACACTCAACGAAATCACCGAAGCTCAGGAAACGGCTCAAGTATGACGACTCTCTAGCACCCCTGCGGGGAGGGAGATTCTCGCGGTCTTAGGAATCGGCTCCACTGTAGTGATGGAACGTACATGTGAAATGTCAGATTACGTACGGAACAACATTGTGGTTGCTCCTTTTCCCAAAAACGTGCATCCACATCATAATGCGAGCAGGCGCGAAGCTAGGGCTGTGGCATTACTGTGGAGTATAAAAGCCTCGCCTCAGACGGTGACATTCGTTGACGTGGCCCAGTACGGGCACACATCGGACTTCGACGCAAAGGTAGTTAATCAAGACGCACACGTCACTGGTGCGGCCTCCATCAGAGAGAGCACCCCGGCTAGGGCAGAGCAGGGTGCGATTGCTCTGGCACTTCTCGACGATGAGAGAGCTGAAATATTCACTGACTCGAGGGCGGCGGTTCGGGCATTTGCCTCTGGTACCACCGCCGAGGAAGCTCATCGAATTCTCAAAGGCAAAGTCATCCAGCCACATACAATCACGCGGATCCCAGCACATCTCGAACCCCAATGTGACTCCTCCCCAACATCAATGACATCGCACACGTCCAAGCGCGCGAACTAACCCTCCGCGCTGACGCCACTGCGAGTCGATGCTCCGTTGATTCTAGGCTCGTCGAGTTCCGTGACACTGTCTCCACATTTAACGAGGTTACCAAACACTACTTCCTTGGTAGGAGACTATACCCTCCCCCACACGGCACACTAACCAGACCTCAAGCTGTCACACTACGCATGCTTCAGACGGGATCATACCTCAACCTCAATTTATTTCACTGCATCAATCCAGACTGCTTTAGTCCAGACTGCCCTAGCTGCGGCCAACGTAGTACTTTAGATCAAATGCTCTGGGGATGCCCCTCGTTACAGAAGGGCCCGCGTCGATGCACTGCAGAGGAGTGGAGCTCTGCTCTTCTTAGCTCCGACCAGTCCCGGCAATTTCGGGCGGTCCGGAGAGCCCATGATGCGGCGCTGGAGCTCGGTCTCCCCGTCCCGACGTGGGTGCAGCCCGCGGCTTCGTCGCCTCCCTGAGAGGGGGCAACGGAGCTTCTCAGGACCTTCATTAAAGTTGTTTGTCTGTCTGTATACTTTACTACCACGCCTGACACAATGGGTTTCAGGCAAGGAGGGCGAAGCGAGCTATCGCATAGCCCAGAGGCAGGTGTGGCATAGCCCAGAGGCAGCCTGCTCTGCCTTAGGTAGATGCCAGTTTAGCGGCGCAGACCAATGAATAATGATTGTTGCTACGTTGTTACCATACGCCTCGATGAGAGGGGCCTCAACCACTGACTACCGAAATTATGTGCGCATAACATGCGATGAAATAATAAGGTGCCCAGTTACTTACACGCTAAGTTTATACACATAATAGTCAATGAAATAATATATGACGCGTCCCCTCACCATAGTGAATGCCTACTCGTTATCAGCAGTTCTCATTGGAGATGTACTGTATTTCCGGTTAGCTCTGTCCAAAGAATCCATATTTATAATGGCTAATTCCACGATCTACGCTAATTGTTGCTCCACTAAATGTTGGCTGACAAACAGAAGATCAAGAACAGAACTGCCACGGGTAGTTTCACGCACTTGATCAACTTTGTGGGAAATCATGATAGCTAGCATGCCATAGCAACATCATGACTACAAATAAGGAAGGTTGTCCTAGAATATCGAGGACAAATTAACATCACCTGTGATTATTACGTTTCTCTTACGTGTTCTTGTTTTTCTTACGTTTTCCGCCGTTCGCTTTCATCATCCGCTCTGCTCGTTCACTCGGTTGTGAGGGACAATGCAGACGCTGGCGCTGGAACGGGGGCCTAAGAGCTGTGTGAGTGAGAAAACTATTTCGAATACGGCGATTGGAAGGCCCGGGCCGGGGGCTGCCTAGATGGCCACTGGGAGCTGTTGCTACCGCACGGCCTCCATGGCTCACTGGACGGCCCTAAGTTGGTCTTGGAGTTCTGAGCTGAGAAGCTAGGCCGACCACCGCGCCCGCAGATTTTCCGGGGAGACTGCCCTTTTATCTTGATATCTTTTACATCTACATCCCCCGAAGAGCTGTGCTACAAAAATATTCTGTTGATCCGGCCAGTGACTACAGTATAACTTTTTTTTTGTGATCACTGCGAACCACCACCATTGCGTTGTAGTGCACGTTAAAGAACGCCAGGTGGTCAGAATTATTCTGGAGCCCTCCACTAAGGCGTGCCTCATAATCAGAACTGATCTTGGCACGCAAAAGCCCTGAAAGAAGAACACTACCACCATGAGAACCTCTCTCTTTTCTGAATATCTGATAATACCTTGTGTGACGTCAGCGTCGTCCACCGAATTTCCGTGCCACGTCTCCCTGATAATTCACACGATCGGAGCCTAGGAAAGCTAAATGGATTGTAGTTTATCTATTTTTAAGTATGTTCTTGCATTGAAAGAGACCAAGCGGAACTGAGGTGTTTTATTGCGATAGCAATTATATGGACACTTCTACCGGATGTCTGCCGTCGCCGTCGGCGTCGCTGTCGCCGTGAGGTTCCCTATAGATAAAATCTTCGCCGCGCGCCGTATGCCCGAGCGGAAGCGTGCGGGGACGCGCGCTATCACGGAGAGCGAATGCACTCAATCACCCACGCGCAAGCAAGGAAGCGGGAAGCCAGCGCCGGAGGGAGCGGGGGGGGGGGGGGGGGGGGGGCGCACTTCTACGCTGCAAACAACCGCGCTCGTCGCTCGTCCGCACCGTCTCTTAGCTCCACACGGCTCTGACCTTTATGCGCCGTGCATTCGACGCTCAGTTTCCGTTGCAGCGATAGACCGCACGTACCTTCGCCCGCTGCTGCGGCGTATTTATGCGCTTGCTGCCAGCGTTTTGACAGTCGTTGTCTGCAGTTATTCAGTGTGATCTATTCATGTTTGTTTGTGCGCGCTCACACCACGCTTGTTCAATCAGTTAGTAATAGTCGGGCCATATTTTCCAACGTACGCTACGCATCCAATGCTGTCAGGTTCGGCAGTGCAGCGCTACAGGTGTGTCCCTTCGCGCGCGCTGCCCACGGGAAGCGCTTCTCATCAACACCACCGTTTCACACGCGCCTCCTCGTGGTCATCGAGTCTCTCTTCATGTCGGTCTACTGACGCCGCAGCACACCTGCTTACTTAATCAGCTCATGTTTACTACAATTCATATTGCTACCAAAGCCGCTCACCTTACTTCGTATGACATTGCTGTGTTGCTATCGCATTCATTGCTTCCCCCTTAGGGCGAAACTGTGACATTATTTGGTGCTATCCTTGAAACACCACTTTTCAGTACCCATCGTCTTTCTTTCTTGATTGAGATGCATCATCCCAAACGAAATATCTGTTGTCAACTGTCCGCTTGCCATCAATGAGCAAAGCTTTCGTGATTTCATGCAAGATTGAGCACTTTGCCAGAACAAGTGACGTTTTCAAATGTCGTCTACGCAATATGTGTTTCCCAAATGTACCTGTGAATTTTTTAAGCTGCTTAGATTTTTGATGGCTGCTTCTTGTTCCACATTTGGCCATGTCAAGAAGGCTTTCGGTTCAATGAATACGAGTCATAGACCGATATGTCTACTCATTATTCACTCTCGTTCGTAATTCTGATTCAGATTCATCGCTACTATCCGGAATACCAAAAACTGTCAGTAAGAACGACGGCTTCTATTTTACAGATCCACAAGCGTCGCCTGTCCCGTTTGAGGAAGTTTTTGCCAATTTCTAAAGGTAACCTTCAAGTTTATAATTTCGTGTACTTTAATTTGCACCTCATTCATACTAGCTTCGACACTTGTTACAGTTAAAAATCTGTGTCACTCGTACTGATGCTCAAGCAATTATTTTAGTTAGAAATGTCTGTTAACATGTGTTTTCAGACGTTTCCAAATAGTGCGGAACATTCATCAACAGATGGCCGTGGGATCACTTCTTAATTGCCGCGAACAAGCAGATTGCATGACCAAAGACTGTGCGTCTGCGGTACAGATTCAATTTCTTGGGCACATCAGAACAATAAGAAGCCTTCATCATTAGAAATTGTAGAGACAAAACTGCGCGTACGAACAAAAAAAAACGGACACATTACGAGCATTGTGCCTGCAGTGCTTGCGCCGTGCCCATGGCCGGTTGTTTCCTGAAGCTTGGCTTTTAGACTGAAGGGGTCCGATGACGTGGCGAAGCCAGTCAAAAGTGGAAACTGGGTGACGGTGCTGGTGTTTCAGTGCGGCCGCGGTTTTTCCATCACTCCATACTTTCAGGTTCCGAATCGGTCACAGAATTTCCTTCAATAACTACTGCAGGGAACTCCGGCGTCCCAATTGTTCAACCACCTTCGGAATGATGGTTAGCAAATCGATCTGTCTGATCATCATGCTTTCGGCTTCAGATTTTCTAGTGGCTCCGTTTATCACTCTTTATCTGCTTTCACTGGCGTAAATTCCAAAGAACGTTATACTTTTTTGCAAGTGGTGGAGCAAATAATACTCTTAGAACACGCATAATCACTGATAATTGCAGTGATTCCGCTTGTCGATGTGTCCGCGGCGGCATGCTTTCAATATCGTGATTCTGTGCAGAGGTCATGTGTTCGAATCCTACCGTCGAAAAACTCGAATAGCGTTTATTTATTATTTATAAAGCAGTACATTCTTGAAAATTGTCAGTCTGCAAAGTCACGAAGATGTTTGAAGCCAGAAGGCCGAAGTTTATGCATATCCATGCAGTAACAAGTCATTCCCACAACAGCCCCGTTACGGTGGCTAGATGGGTAGGTGTGCCGACCGAGCGTAGTTCACCACTTCTCCGCATCATGACGCAGAAGTGGCGCTGCGGACAGTATAACGGCTGAGCTGCGCGGAACATCGGCTGCGCTGTGTAGACGAGCAGCGTGTTTGATAGTATTGCTGCCTCTCCTCTAGCTGTGAAGTCCGCGCTATACAATGCCGTTTTGAGCAATGTAGGCAAAGCCAGAATGGGGAATTTATTACTGTCGTCTAAGAAGACACGATATGCTCAATTTTCTAGCTTGGCGATTGGTCACATTCATTGGTATAAACGCGGCGCTTGCATTAAATACGTAGATACATTTTTTCCATGCATAAAACAATACTGCCGTGGTTTTATACGGTATATGGAAGCGTGTTTACGTAATATTTAGTGAGTTCTAATGTTTCAATTTCGATAAATCTAGCTATTATGTTTATTGTTGCCCCAGTTACGGTATTTAAATTGTTACGAGACGAATTGTGTTGGTAAGTGCATATGGTTCACTGTTTGGTTGCAATAAAATAAAGCAATACGTCATTGGCTAGATTCATGAATATATTTAAAATACAAGAAGCGCTCTCATAACTTCAGTCAGCAGACGCACCAATATAAATAGCCTAGCACCAGCAAGGTTGCAACGTTGGTCCACCACATCATAACATTATTCACAGCACATGCCTCCGCTTCAGGTGATTCCTCTTCTCCCTGGTTCTTTCGCGCGCCGTGTTCTTGCCCTTGACAAGAAAGTAAAGGCGTGTAATTGAATAGAACTTCACAACATCGTTTGTGAGCTCTTTCTTGTGCCGCTCACAGCCGATCAAATTCAGAGGATTCAGCTGCAGAAAGGATGCAAATTAAGTCTGCGATACTGTTCCTTCGTAACTCATTTAAACTGAAGCACAGCTTGAAGGCGTCTTCGAGCGATGCTACCAGTTTTTGCAACAGTTCTGTCCTACTTATTATGTTGAATTCAGTAATGTCCGTGAGCAATCGCAACACTTGATTTTTTGCAGGAACTTTCTTGCTACATAGCCTGCTATATAGAATATAAGCCTAGAGTCACTTTTCTTTTCCCTGTAGCAGCGCAGCGGTGCTCGATGTCGCAGGCGTTGAGCACCTCATGTGTGGCTTGCAAATTTCCAATGTCGAGGAGCTCATCGACGTACGCCTTTCGGTGTCCGCGGCTTGCTCATTAACGTCGCCGATACTGAGCAAGCTACTGAGCAGCCCGGGGCGAACATTTCCGCTGTCAGACAGCGGAACATTTCCGCTGTCTTTGTCACAAATTTAGAGCCTGAAGCCCGACTTGCAGTTCGGAGCGAAGCAGTAAGTCTCCTTGGTGGTCTTCTTTGTTGGAGCAATGCCGCCGCTAATCTCACCGGTCATTTTTCCGACCTCAAAATTCCACATCGCTTAGGAACTTGCAAACAGTACGAGAGACGCGGTGCTCTTCACCTTTGAAACTGACACAAACAGACGACATACAACTATTCCAATACGGGCTTTATTTTTTTTTTGCTCGCCGCCAGCCCCCTGTAGCAGACGACGCGCACTGCGGAACCGTTCTACTGACCGCAGCGCCAATTTTGCGTCATGTCGCGGAGAAGCGGTGAACTACGCTCCAGACGCGCCGGTCGGCACACCTACCCATCTAGCCACCGTAGCCCTGTTGCAGCTCCTCCCGATGCTAGTGCCAATTTTCCCTGCAGTTATTTGTGAAGTTGCATGACATGGATGCACGAAAAGCAGGCACTCGTGACCCTTAACTGAAAAGCAGCACACCCTGCACAACAAAAAGAATGGCACTTCATTCTTCGTGCTGCCATTGCTTGAGCCATGTCATTCATTGAACAAGGCTTCTTGTTTATATTGGCAAAAATAACGACAAATAATGGGTAATGTTTAAGTCAAGTGAAAAATGGGTGGCGTAATTACCACTTTTGGGATATAGTACGTGTGCAAGCACTCGGGCGTGTGTTTTATAAGATACGGAATATTTGGCCAGCTGCATTGGCATTACTATAAAAGAAACAGTGAAGAAATTTTGCGGAAACAGGGGGCGCGCTACGGTGAATCAATGACTGAGTATAATCTGTGTGTATCCAATACAGCTTCCTAAAAATTTAAACTTTTACCAACTTGCTTGAGAGCGCTACATGGCCGTGTCGAATATCTTTTTCCAATATTCGGAGGGAACTCTACGTACCACGAAGGTAATATTTAGCAGCAGTTCGGGTAATAACCGTTTCTGCCCTAGTTAGGAGCACTACAAGTAACTAGTGAACCTTCGTTTTCTTCATTATTTTCATGCGCTAAACGATGTTTATAATGTTTCCACTCTGCTCCTGAGGCAACAATAAAACGAGACATTTTGTTTGTTTGCTAAAATTAGACACAAGCATTTTTTTTTTTACCTGAAAGCAAGGTGAAGAATCAAATATATCAAATAGCTCCTTCGATTTTCCAAACGTTTGGCATCTTTGGCTGCTACAATTGAGTCTAAACTTGCAAAAATATCGTAAATTGTCTCTCCCGTCGGCATTATGACCTGTATACCGCTGAAATATCATGCAGACGAAAATTAGGATTGCACGGCTGAATGAAATAGAAAAACTAAATGCTTCAAGGTCACATGGCCTTCCGACTACACATTTTTTGAAAAATATACCGAAGGCACACTTCCGCACAGCTATGGGTGACAACGTATTTTGAGGATAGATAATCTAATAAACAATAAAAACTTCATAGCTTGTGAGTTAATAAGCAGAACTAACGCTGACACCGCAGAATAAAATAGAGCACTGCACGGGCCGATTTTTGCGGCCCGGCCCGAGCCCGTTTTTACATTGGGCGGCCCGCCCGAGCCCGATCAAAACTTTTATGGCGAGACCCGGGCCCGGCCCGGGCCCGGAAATAATCTACGTTACCCGCCCGGCCCGGCCCGCAACCACTTTACGTTATGTGCTCTCTCTCTCTCCTCCCTATCTTTCATTCCCCCTCACCCCGCTCCCATGTGTAGGGTAGCAAAGCGGTTGTCCTGAACTGGTTAACCTCCCTGCCTTTCCTTCTCCACTCTTTCCTTCCTTAAGCCCAAGCCCGACCCGAGGCCGGCTCGAAACCGGCCCGAACCCGGCCCGGGCCCGGGCCAAAAGCACACGCCGTGCCCGAGCCCGGCCCGAGCCCGTGAAAAAACTGCTCTACCCGGCCCGGCCCGCGGGCCGGGCCGGGCCCGGGCTTTCGGGTAAGCCCGAGCCCGTGCAGTGCTCTAGAATAACACACCGCATGACCTACTTGGTAAGCAGCAGTGGTACTTTTATGTACATTCTCTTGTACAAAGCTGTGTCCTTTATTCAGCGATCACTTTTTTTTTATGCACAGCGCCTGCGGAAAGTTCACAATGATATGGGCCGTGGTTCTGCTCACGTGGATCAGCGCTGTTCTGTTGTCGCTCGTTCTGATCCCTCGGATACGAAATCGCTCATTGCCTCCTGGCGCAAAACTCCCACCTATGCCACCGGCAAAGTCCATATGGGGTCACGTCGAGTTAAACGACCGAGGATTCCATCGCACGAAAGCTCTTGAGTGGGCCAAAACGTACGGACCAATCTACAGGTAACAACGTTTTTGTTGGGGGTTTGTTGTCAGTAATATGGCGACTCCAGGCGAATTAGTGCCGTCGTTTGACCCGTCGGCGTCGCGTGATGCTGTATATAACTTGCAAGCGTGATAAGATCGCAGACGCGCGCCGTATGCTGTAGGTGTGGCGGAAAGCATGGAAGGCTGAGCGGAGAAGCATGGCAGCTTGTTGCGGCGGCGTCCTTTCGAGCGCGTAAGAAGGCACGTAAGGACACGGTGCTCAACGGGTTTCTGCGCGCGCAAGGGGGCGGAGATCTCTGCGCGTGATGTGTGAGATGTGTCCATGTTTTCTGTGCGCGCGTGTGACCGTCATTGTTAATTTAGTGAGCATGCGAATGTTTCCCGCAGTTTAAGCAGCTGGTAAAACTACTAACCTTAATTCAGTATAGCAATTTAATAATCGCAATTAATGGTTTGCCTTTCGGGTGAAACTGCTACCTTCCTATTGTAATTGGGCGGTTCAACGTGCCAAAACTGCGTTAGGATTATTCATCTGACACGTTGTAGTGCAGACTTCAAAATAATTTTGATCACTGGGGTTCTTTACAATGCATAAAATGCAAGATACGGCGTTTTATTTATTATTTCTTGTGCATTTTGGGCACATCAAATGCGGCCGTCGTGAGTACGATTTCCTCCTGCAGCCCCGGATTTAGAAGCGCAATGCCTAAGCCCTACGCCACCATGTCCGGGTAGGTAACAGCGTTTCTCGGCAGAAGAGCATTACGACTACAATAATTAGAGGCAGATTGCTGTCAGGCCCTGAGTTTCATCGACTACCGCGTAATGTCCGGCACCGCTGCGTCTTCCAGGCGGTGCTGCCGGCATTCCTAGAAAGATGAAATATTAAAAAACTAAACAAAAAACTGCAACGCTCATCTAATTAGATGCTTCTACTAGGTAAAATATGTATGCATTCGAATTTGTCTGAATAACTGCATTAGACCATTCCCGGTTGGCAAATCGCTACACATCTAAACACAAAGGAAATGTGCTCATTGCCTCCACATACTTCTGAATCATATGCCGTATTCCAGAATACAGTTTTATGTGGTTTAAAATACACTAGTTGTGCAGCGAACTACTATGAACATTTCAAACCGAAACTTAACGTAAAAAAAGAATGGTCATATTATACGAACCAATACGGCCGTGAATTCTTTTTACTGCGACTACTAGTGTGCGTTGAACACGAAAGTTTCAAGTTCACGAAAGAACAATGTAACAAAATTTCATATTTGCATTTCAGTAAGACTTACTTCTCTGGCACAGAGTGAAAGTGAAACGTTTCATAGCACAAATTCTTCCAAGCGTAAAAACACCTAAGAATCTCTTCTGCCCTAAATTATTTAAATATGTGCGTTGCAGTGCTAAATTCCCTGATTGGTATTAGAAAGCTTAGAAAACACGTAGCTAATAAATAAAAAAGTTGGGGCAAACATCTGTCCCTTTGTCCAATTATTATGTCCAGTCCGACGTGATAGTTAATGTAAAGTGATATTTTTAAAAGTGCAGCCGTTACTGATTCGATTTATCCTGGGCGCGTTTGGTGCTTACAAACAAGCGAGGAATAGGTTCCCTATAAAATAATCTCACGTGCAATTAGGGATAGTCCTCTATGACTTCTAATACAAAGAAACATTTATCATACATGCGTATTAAACAATTCCTCGCAAATTATTGCATATGAAAACATTTATGTTCAAAGTTCGCTTTACCAACCCTACAATGCGTTTGCGGTGTGCTCTGTTGCTGTTCTTTAGTTTAACCCAGTTGTAACTGTAATTGTGTCCTCGGAGACTTAATTGCTGATCCGGAAACAGTGCAATGAATATTCCACATTAATCTACTTTAATCTAATTGCGAGAGTGGGCCAGGTCTGTTTTTTGGGTGTGGGCCACGTCGTATTGCCGACGCCATGGCTGTTCATCGTGGGATTTCGCAGTGTGAGCCGTAGGATGTCCAGCGCCAGGAACGTGACGTGATAACTCGGTGACAGGTGGCTTTGGTACCATCCGACGCTTCATGGGGCATATAGAAGGCCTTCGCCTTAATAGACGGCACTTCACTTGGTGAAAGTGCATCCAAGCAATAGCGCTAACTCCCAAACAATAGCATTGTAGGCATTGCCATATTTGCTTTATTAAATAGATTGTGTTCACGATAACGTACATTGGTTGCAGTGAGGATATTTGAAACCACATTTTTTTCCGAGAGTTTCCGTAGAAACGGGCCAAAAGGCAGGACACCTGTAAGGGCCGTCAAAATTGCACTTCGCTCCTGCGCGTGAGCCATTAGGCAAGGCAACAGCAATCAGCCACAGTTAGAAGAAGTCCGGGAACGTTTACAATGAAGGCTTTGCTTTAAAGCTGATTAACGGTCATTATTAACTTTTGTTTCCCTCGATAGCAATTATATTACAACTCCAAGCAACATTTTGGGTCGGCGTCGGTGTCGTGTTGAGGTTCCGTATATGTTTAGGTATAAGTATGATATATGCCCTGCCATGCTATATGGCATGCGGTATATGCGGGTTATATTGCCACACAATCCTATCACTAAAGTTTCTCGTACCAGGTCCGACAGTTCTTGACAAAATTATTGCTCAAAAGTTGTAAAATGGCAGCCCACAAAAATGTTAAGAAACCAAACACCGACAGGGTGTGCAGTTTATCCTGAATATTCTCAGACCAAAATAAAAGTGCGAAAGAATAACAGAGCTCATAGCTGAAAAAGATGTAATCTTATTGTCGAGGCTGTGCACTACGTCTGTTATCGGCCCAGGAAAGCAGTTTGAAACACGCCCTGCACGGAAAGTGGAGTAAACTCCCTAAGAAACAAGTTTGCCTTATAGTTAAGCCTAAATGAAATTCCCCGACCACAGTATTCAAACAAAGGCTGCCAAGCACAACAGCTAGTTTTTACTTAGCTTGTGCCTCTACAGCCACGAGTCTTACACTTCGTGTCATATTCTAACATGTCGCTATCACATATATGCCTTGGCCGTTACGTCAAAACTGTGATATTTTTAGGGTGTATAATCAGCCATCATTTAAAAATCACACCGTCTATACAATCGCCTTTAGTTGGCGATTGTACAGTCTATCGCAAACTCCACTCACTATCCGATTATATTGCTTCGCAGAAATATCTCCATGCATTGCCTCAGAACGTGGCTTTCTTCATGTTTATATCGTGAAATACAAAAAAGACGAACGACGCTACTCGAAAGCCATCAACCACTGAATACTTCTTTAGTAGTATACTTGTCCTTGCCACTTCATTTTACCACTACTTAGGCATCCACATCCCATCGACCCTACCTTTGACTATTTATAGTAACCAGATATCCCCTCATGCGTCTCGTACGCTGTATACCTTAAAGTGCAATATTTGCGACGCGCCCCTACCGTGTGCAAACCAAATTACTGAAAATTTCCACGTTGCCAAAGCGAATGCACTTAACCCATCTGGTAACCTTAACAAGCCCTGTATATTATTCATAATCGTGCTAAAACTACTCCACACCCTTCATAGTCAACAGTTACAGTAGACATTCTAGCGTTGCGACCATCAAGCAATCACTATCACTTTGTTCTTTGAATTAGACAAAAAACATCTCCCTGCTTTGTCTGCTGAAGAAATCATCCCCGTCAAGCATCTCTCTTCATTGCCGCTTCTTTGGCCACATCGTATTTCTATTTGTTTGCAAGGTAATATGTGTTTTTGGCTCCGCTACGGCCACCAATGCAATTAACACATCCGCATTGCCATGTGTCATAGTAAGTATTATGAAATATACTTGCTGATGATATCGCAAAGATTCAGTGATACTTCGGAAAATGTTGAACACGCTGATGCTCTAGTATTAGAAAGGTATTATTGCCAATAGGCTATCTCTGTGTTAATTCAGCAGCGGGGTCAATCTTGAACGAATATGCTTTTTTTTTCAACGCAGCTCTTAGGCGCCCGTTCCTGCGGTGATCCTCTGCGTTGTTCCTCATAACAGAGCGAACGAGCTCACCCAAAGATGAAAGGAAAAGCGGAGTCCAGCGTGAGAAGAAAGATGGCGATAGCAAAGCGAGCGTGAGGAGGAAAGCGGAGGAGGGAGAATAGCGAAAGCGTGAGAAGAAAAGCGTAGTGGAGCGCAGTACGGGCTTTGTGGCAACAATGGCCATCAGATGGCGCCAGAGTAGCACGCGTCGTCTGTTCCCCGATGGCGCTGTGTATATTCCTTGTGTATATTCATCAGCTGCGTCAATATTAAAAGATTATGTTTTCATTTTCTTTGTCCTCATTAAGCTAAAGCTTCATGTGAGAAAGCTGAAGGAATCAAGTCTCAAGCAGTTTCGGAGCAGTTTCGGAGTAAACAGACGGAGTTTCGGAGTAAGCAGAAATCAAGCAGTTTGGGAGTAAGCAGACGACGCTTGATCGAGATGACGGATAGTCGCCGCCAAAACAAAGGGACTACAGGTCATGCCGAATGATACTCTGGTCATACGCCAGATTCCAACGGTAGACAACGGTTGATCTGGCTTGGGTGCTTTCTCGAATCACAGGTAGCGCAAAGCGTCTCAGTCTTACTACAGAAACGCTTTTTCATATGTCTGCTACTAAAGCAATGCAATGTTTTCTAAAGCGAAGTTGCAGCCCTATGAGATCGGCATTGAGGATTTGGTCCGGAACACAGGCTGTCGTTTAGCCAGAGCTCTCCTTTTTCACGTGAAGGAGCATGCAAGACCACCCTTACTCTTGTGGTACGGTCCTCGTTGATTACTACATGGCGTTGCATATAATACACTGGCTTTTCTGTATTATCGTCAGTGACCTTTTAGGCTACGCCATCGTTAGCGTATTTGCGTATGGCAACATCATGTTCATGCAGGAGCTGAGAGCATCGGCGAAGCTTTCGAAGATGTCAACGGTGACGTATGGTTGAGTGATCCATAAATCAGACGTACACGGTATTTGAGCTGCGCGGACGTCGTGGCGGGTCGATAATTGCAGTCTACAACCCGATCCAACTCTGCTTCAGCTTCCCTGGTAGACAGCAGAGGTACCATGTCGGAGTCAGTTGCCCTCAAGTCGATGTGAAGATGATTGATACGTTCGCTAATAACGCAAAGCTGCTCTTCGGTTCCATTGTCTTGGCTAAGCGTTGATTTGATGTCGGTAATAAGCCGCGTTGGGTATAGTGCTAAGCGATTGAAACGCCATACTCGGAGCGCATGGCCGCCGGTTCTTCTCGCGCTTCCGGTAGACGCTGGAGAAACCGAGTTGCTGCATTGTGTTGTGCTGAGAAAGTGTTAGCATCTGTGGTGCAATATTAGTGCATAGGGCCCCGCAGCATTCACATAGCGCTCTTCGATGGCGCAAGAAGCGGCACCCACACCATGCAGTCATCTTAGAGCGTTTCAATAGCTGAGCACTGTACTTTAAAAAAAATTGGTGCTCGTTTTTTTTTGTCTTGCACTAAATTGCATGAATAGCGAGAGCTCAAAAATATAATTGGGATTGATATTGATAATGAACATTTATAAAGCGATCCTTTTCGACGCAAGAATGTCAACAACGACTGCGATTGGTTAGTAAGAGTTGAGCGGCTTTATGGAAATAATGATGACTAGGTGCAATAAATGTGACCTTTATCTGCATTACTGCATATTAAAATGACTTACACTTCGTTGGCCGTTGATTGACTGATGTAGCGACGAAAGGTAACTGGCGATGAAGAGAAGGGCCAACGCGCAAGGGTTGGACATTACACATGTAATTTCTTAGATAACGGCACTACAGACAACGTTTGACCAGATAGATAATGAACAAATAATAGAAGCAACACATACAACAAATATAAGTAGCCGTCTCGTGTAATTATTGCTGCAAGCCTGCCAGTGCAATGATAGCTTCAAAGCCGGTGTGATCAGCACATTCTAACTCCGACAAGAAGACCAGAAAAACAAGTGCAAAAAAAAAGAACTACATTAGCACGCTAGGATCTATATAAAGTTGAAATGTAAAGCAATTTTCTGTTTGTTTCATCGACAGAAGTGGTGCCAACAAAGCACACATAGAGACACCCACGTGAGGCCACTTCTTTCTGTAGAGCCCTAGACGCGCATAAGCTTGCCGAGGCGCGTACCACGAAGCGACATAAAAATTGCCACTAGGCTGTACGTCAACAAATTTTTCGAATTTCTTTCTTTCAGGCTAAGACTAAATTTTACGAGCGTGATTGTGCTCAATGATGTGCGAAGCATCAAGAGGATTCTGAACAGAACCCAGGTGCTTAACCGGGCACACGGCGTTGTGCATGGCAGTGACAATTACTTGGGTGAGTGTGTTGAAATTGCAATTGTTTATTTAACACGGAAAAGACGTGAGGCCGTACTGATGTGACGGCTCGACTAAGAGACGGTGGCCGAATCTCGTAGTCTTTCAGTATTTTAATGTATTGAGGCCTCTGAAAAAGCTGTGGAGTCTGCGCAGATGAAAACAATGAAATGTGCCTTCGTGCTAGAGTTTTGAAGTGTCGTAATGAAAATGCATGGTATGACGCAGACAGATGGCACGACACAGCGCTGCTGAAGAGTATGGGGTATCCAGCACTGTGAATTTTTCGCATGACCTATTGGAATGTATTAGTACCGCCAATTCAAGTAGCAGAATCTTTTGCAATAGTAACATGGCATGCGGCTGAACCTAGGAGGGTAATCAAGAAACTTGGAAAGAACCTAGGCACACCACGAATCGAGAAGGGTGGAAAATGGTAAACAATTAAATTGTGTATAGTGTTTTGCGAGCCATGACCAAGATGTGATTATGAGGCCCGCTGTAGTGGGCGACTCCGGAATAAATTTGACTACAGGCGTTTTTGCATTTCGCCTCCATCGAAATGCGGCCGCCGCGGTAGGGATTCGATCCCGCGATCTCGTGCTCAGCAGCGGAACGCCTTAAGCCGACTGAGCCACGGCGGCAGGTCACGATGTTGTGAATTGCTGCTATGTTTCTTGTTTATCCATTATTTTATCAGCGCTTTACGGGATCAACGGTGAAATGTTACTATTATGTAGCGATTTCCTCCAATGCACTTCTCTGGACGGGAAGGGAAATTTAAATTTTAGGGTTGTTACGAACGTTTAGCATAGCGGGTATACATCGCTCTATACCGTCCGCGCGACGGTCTCAGGCACAAGTCTGGTTGGCGCATGCTCGCTAAGCTGCGCTAGTAGTACGCGGGGCGTGGATTAGGGAGTGCAAGCAAACCAAATGGTAGCTGGCGGATTCGGTAGCGGCAATGGTAGAGCGGAAAATGGTAAATGCTTGTTCATTTATTGTTCCAATGGGAAACTCTGAGATACCTGAATAATTAAATAAATTGAAGTATCTGTACCTACTCGCACGTAGCGTCAATCGTGGAGCAAAATCAGAGACTTGCAGCGCTCCATAAGCAAGGTGAAGCGCTGGTAAACATAACGATGCGTGAGAGAGTGCTTTCCTGTGATCCACATAACGATAGGCCTTTGTTATCGCAAGACCAATTATTCGCAACGCTGAAAAGGTCATTTCCTATTCTTCTTGTGCCATAGACATGCAGAAATATAGTTTACAAATCAACCGCATTATTGTTCCAGAGCGGATTATGGGTTGCCACATACAAGATGTCTTTTTTAGCTACATGATTTTTTTTTCATTTCCTGTGGCAGACAGCACAATTATAAACCTTGATCAAAATTACTCGATAAGGCGGCCATTACCTTACGAGAAACCAATATGCTTTTTGAATAATTTACCTAAGTGCGCTAATAAACACTTTAACTACTTTGCAGCACATATTTCAATCTACGAATTGCAGCTACTGGGTATGCAATGCATATCGACTTAGAACGAGATTTGAGGACTGTGCTAGCTTCGATATAATAATTTTGAATGTGTCCACCGAAATGCACTGGCGTTCCAGTTAGTGTGTGCTGCGGAGCAATCGGCACGGTGACAGTACACGCTGGCCTTCTGACTCCGATGGCAGGAAAAACCACCAGGCGAATTACCATAGCGACTCACCAGTGTTACGTCCCGAATCGGCCAGGCGCATTCTTTGATTGTTTCCCATCGAGGCAGGCCCTTTCATCAGCGTCGCCCAGACGGCGACAGTGCCCGACAGCGAAGAGACGGCCAAACAAGCGCCCCAACTCGGCAGTGCGCATTCTTTGGGTGCTTTCCCCGATGCCACCCCCTTCATCAGCGGCCGCCTACCTGGCGACGCGGCCCGACACCGGCAGGGACGCGATGACAAAGAAGCTGACTTAGAAGCTACCGACCACCACCGCCACCCTTCGTTAGAAGCGGGGATTAGCTCGAAGGCCATTCTCCCGACCCTGGAAAGATGACCGTCGGAGGGCAAGAAACTAAGTCCCCGACTTTCGTGGAAGGAGTGTGAACCCCCTGTTTCCGAATATCCTCGTCCTTGCTTCGAAGGTGCAACATTCGAGGCGCAGATCAGTGAACAATACCACCCTTCTGATTGGCCGCTTCAAGGTCATCTAATTCCCTAGTCGGGTCAACTAGGGAAAACGAATGTTTTATAAGAAGATACCCTGAGGGCAGTGGTCTGTCCTGACGTGTTCTGATTGTGCTCAGACATGTAGTGAGCTGACACTTTTAAAGTGCTCCCTACATAGAGTGGGCTTCCATATTTGGAACCACTGTAAATATGTATAATAAACCCCCTTTTTTTCTCTCGCTCTACTCCCGGACGTACTCATCTCTTTGGCTGAAGGATCACCAGCCTAAACGCTACCCGAGTCCCAACAAACCTGAGTCCCAACAAACAGCCGACGTGACTGCCGGCATCTGGCGGTCACGTCGGCTGTTTGATACGTATGCGCTCTCCCCCTTTGTTGAAACGGTCGCGGTGCGGGCGTGCTTCTTTCGCTAGCGTGCGTGCACGGTGTACGAACAAGCAAGGGAGGTGCTGACACTCTCCCCACAACTCGCGCGAAAGCGCTTCCCGCTCGCGTCCTGATTATGTTCGGCTCGGTTACAGCTCGGTGGGCGCCGTCGTAGAGGGCGCTGCGGAATGCGGTCCTAGCCTCGGCGGCAAGGCGCCTGCTGCCGCTGCTTCGTTTTCCTGCTTGCATGTGCGGCTGCACTGTTTTGAAGGCACGCTTTTTGTTCGCGTGAGTTTCATGAGCTTGTGCTTGGGTATTATCGCCATGGGCACTCGACAAAGGTGGCAGCGGCCTTCTGAGGGGCGTTTGAAATAGCTAAGAAATGCTTCGTTCCGAACTGCAATTCTGGATACCGGACTTGTGCGGAGCGTGTGCCTTTATTCAAAGCGCCGTCCGACAGCGGTCGACTAGAGCAGTGGTGCCGTGCAAATCTGAGGGCAGACCGAACTTTAATGCCTACCGACCATGTGTCTCCACCAACCACTTTTCAGAGGATACGATATCGACGGCATATTACGCGGAGCTCGATGAGAGGGTTCCCACCTTATTTCCAACTGTCCAAAGAACCTCACACGGTCAAATAAACCTCGAAAGCCGCTGCGGAAGAGAGAACCTCCTGTGTGCCACAGCAGTTTGTGCAAATTGTGCTGCATGTACAAGGTATACACTGGTTGGCTTTATCATCATGCACCAAGATTTAAAAATATGCAAATGTCACGTAGCTGGACAGAACCAAGGTAATGTTGTCTGCCGTCGCTTGGAGATACTGAGATTATTATTTTTTGCATTCCGCCTAATTACATAGTTATTTTTAAATTTGATTAATCAACTTTTGTAATGCTATAATTGGATAAAAAGTGTGAACGAGAGAACTTTACAGCAACATGGAAAACTCCCGATACAACTTTCGGTTGCTGAATACGTGATACATAAAAGTGTTTTCCGAGTGTCAAAGAAACCCGCGAATACACGCAAAATTGCCGCGCGACTGGCTGCTCGAGGCCCTTCGCGTGTATTCGTGGGCTTCTTTCACACTCGGAAAAAACACTTCTACGTAGCGCCTATTGAGCAATAAAACGCTGTATTGGGAGTCTTTCATGTTGCTCTACAATTTTCACATTGACAATTTTAATCTAATTATAATATTTGAGAAGTTAATTATTTCATTAAGACAGCTTATGTAATTCGGCGGAATGTAAAAAAAATAATCTGAGTATCTCTAAGGGACGGCAACAACATCACTGTGGTAGGATGACGGCATTTTAATGTTTGTGCTCGGTGTGCGGCGCCGAGAAATAAAATGCGCGGGCTTTTCAATGCTTGTGTTCGGCGTGCGGGGCCGGAAAGCGCGGGAGTGAGCGTGGCTGGTGCGCGTTCCACGAGAGAGCAGCTGGAGCGACGGGGCCGACAGGCTCAGCGGAACGGGCCAGCTCGGTGGACTCTCGCCGGGCTCTGCTGATCGAACGGTGGGCCACGTCCCAACGTCAACGATCCCGAGCCTGTTTTACCGGGCTTCGCCCCGGTTCGCTGTCCCTGGAGGCCGAGCTACGGGACGGATCCTACCGTGGTCGGGCTTCGCCCCGGCTCCCTAACGTTCCCGATGTGGGCTGTGCTGCGGCGTCGAGCGCTGTCCTGCCCTGTCGAGCCCGGGCTGCTCCCCGGCTCCTGTTAGGCGGAGATAGGACGCCCTACGCTGCCATCGCCATTCGTTCCCCGTCGACGCCGGGCTGCGCCCCGGTTCACGTCACTCTAGTGGCCACGTGCAGCCCAGCTGCGTCCCAGCCGTCGCTACTTCACCGCTGCGGCGATTGGAACTGAACTGTGAGTGGTACAGCACCAGACTAGGATTACCCCCAATAGCGCGACTTGTGTCAATTACCCTGTGTAATTCGTGTGCGTCAGGTCCTTGTCTGCTGCCCGTGTTAAAAGTCGCTCCTCTCTGTCTTTGGGTGATTGCTTAGTGCGCCTGGCTGACCTGAGCCTGAGCTTGTCGGCCCCGTCGCTCCAGCTGCTCTCTCGTGGAACGCGCACCAGCCACGCTCACTCCCGCACTTTTCGGCCCCGCACGCCGAACACAAGCACTGAAAAGCCCGCGGATTTCACCTATCGGCCCCACACACCGAGCACAAACATTAAAATGCCGTCATCCTACCACAATCACTATGGTTCTGTCCAGCTACGTGATAACTGCATATATTTAATTCTGTGCACCCTGTATAATACTGCTGTTTTCTGTGCAGATGTGTGCCTTATTTTCAAATTTGTTCCATCCTGGCTGCCGAATTTTTGTTTACAATGCGCGTGCGGTGTATATTACACGCTTGCATGTTTTTATTCAATGTTTTTCCATTGTGGGAGTGTATGGGAGCGTAAGCTTCTAGGATGGTTATCCCCTATTAAAATAATCGAGCTGCTTCATACACAACATTTTTTCGTGTTGCGTCTTTGCAAAAAAATGTCTATGGGATTATTTTGTTTTGGGTGTAAGTGTATTTGTGTAGAGGCCGTAGCATGCATTGTCAAACACGCTTACATTGGCATGTTCTCATATGCAATTTAAGAAAAAAGAAAGTCACCTCTTTTTTTAGATCTTGCAAGAGCTACTCAGTCCTCAATGGACGAATACCAAATGAATAATGTACACGGCCTATGTTAGGTGAAATTGAAATAAAAAAGGCTTTTGCTCAGGTTTTTATCAGTAAACTGTATTAGTGATGCTGTAATCCAAGATAAGACGCCTGCCTTCGTACGCCTAATAAATTCCCATTTGAAAGAGTTTTAACATAGCTGATGGGCATTCTCATCTTAAGTTCTAGCCATGAACAGCCACTTTGCTCTAGTCCGTTGCATATCGCAAGCTTGCGCCGTTTCATTTCGTAATTTATACTGCGGCCACAACTGAATTCGCGCAACGATGCTTGAACGGTTTTCTGAGTGTGAATGAGAGGAGCGATAAGCATGAAACATTTTGCGGTGCAGTCAGTTATTTTCTTCTGATCGAAGGGTAGCACGTGGGCTACCGCTTTTATTTTTTTATGCTTGAATGAACGGCTAGACCGGACGAAACAAATTGTGGGCGCGAGCGTAACTTGAGTGGGTTTTGAGTGTTGCCCGATCGATCCGTGTTCACGTCATTCACGTCCTGCACAAGGAACCTTCATGTTAGCGAAGCATTAAGCCTGGTATACTTATCATGTTAATCTGAAATAACGAATTTTCTTCGAAATTTGAGTTTTACTCACTCCACTATGAACGAAAATTTAGCGGAAGCAGAGCAATGTCAAGCCGTCGGCGCCGCTAAGCTGGGACCGCTGACCGCGGCGCCTTCTATCGGCTTGCAGCAGAGCTACTCGGTGCGCCCGCGCGCTGCCGAACATAATCTGGCCGCTCACGCGCGCGCAGTGTCAACACCTAAATGTTCTTACACCGTGCTTGCGTGACACGCGGCGCGCGCTTTGATTACGCGCTCTTTTGTCACAGCTTGACGCCACCGCCTTTACGGCAGCGCAGGTCTCCATCTCCGCGACGACGTCTCACGTCACCGCCGCCGGGAAACTAGGCGGCGCGACCTATGGAGGTGAGGTCGCCAGTCATGAGCAGCTACACGCCCCTATGCCTCTTCCACTCACCATGTGTAATAACAAGATTCGTGTTTTAGTGCACAATGTTGCTACGTTGGCCTTAGTGGACACAGGAGCGAGTGTCTCCGTTATCAGCTTAGATTTGAAAACCCGACTAGGCCGTAAAGTGATGTTTATTTGGGATAACGCTAATGCATTTCGTGCTGTGAATGGAGAGTTGCTCCGCCCTATTGGAGTGTGCACCGCGAACGTTTATTTCTCTGACAACGTGTATCAAGCCAAATTTGCAGTGCTTGCTCAATCCACTCACAACGTAATTCTTTACCTCGATTTCCTACAACAGTGCGGTGCCAGTGTTGACTGCGATACTGGCGAAATTTTCCTCTCTCCTCTTGCCGACCAACATGCTACCTGTTCATGCACTCTCGCCGTCATTGAATATGCTGTTTTACCGGCACGTTCCTTATCCAGAGTTCGAGTTGCTGCTTGCGGTGTCGATGCAGATACAATTGATGCACTTGTTGAGCCTGTGCCTTCGATGGTTGTGAAGAAAAGTGTGCTCGTACCTCGATGCGTCCTCTCTATGGCCTTCGGAACAACTACATTGTGGGTGTCAAAGTTAGCTTCCCAGTCAGTTGTGTTACCCAGTGGTATGCTACTTGCCTCTTTTGAAGTAGATACCAGCCTCCGCATAGGCGCTTTAACTGATGGCACGTCACACGAATCCTGAAAGCACGGGGATGGCCCCGTTGTCCCTGATGACTCATTGACTTTTCTAAAAATGATAAACAAGTCACTGTTTTCTGAGAAGCGTCAAGCCCTGGTCAGTGTCCTTAGCAAGCATGTGTCATTATTTGATTTCGAGCAGAACGCTAGCAAAGTACGCGTTCCAGCTACGCGGGCTCGCCAGAGGATCGACAAGGGGCCCGCGCATCCCATAAGGCAGAAGCCTTACCGCGTGTCCGCGTCAGAGCGCAAGATCATCACTGAACAGGTCGACGACATACTAGCCAAGGGCATCATCCAAGATTCCTCTAGCCCTTGGGCTGCGCCGGTCATCCTCGTGAAAAAGAAAGATGGGTCCTGGAGGTCTTGTGTCGAATACCGGCCTCTCAATTCTGTGACGAAAAAGGATGTGTATCCACTTCCCCGGATCGATGACGCTATCGACTGCTTTCATTCTGCATCCTACTTTTCACCTGTGGACCTCTGATCGGGCTACTGGCAGATACCCATGCATTCAGCTGACAAAGAGAAAGCCGCTTTTATGACCCCAGACGGCTGGTTTGAATTCAACGTCATGCCGTTTGGTTTTTGCAACGCGCCTGCAACATTTGAAAGGCTTATGGACATGGTACTGCGCGGCCTGAAATGGGAGATTTGTTTGTGTTATCTTGACGACGTCGTTATTTTTGGCGGCACTTTTGCAGAGCACAACGATCGACTGGACATTGTTTTGACGTGCCTTGAACAAGCTACCCTTAGACTCAATTCAAAGAAATATCCCTTTGGCCAACGAGAGGCGCTAGTATTTGGACATCTAGTGGGCAAGCACGGGGTGCGACCAGACCCACAGAAGGTAGCTGCAGTTTGCGGCTTTAAACAACCGCAGTCACAGCGCGAGCTGAGGAGCTTCTTGCGTCTTTGCTCGAATTTTCGACGTTTTGTGCCCAACTTTGCCGATACTGCCTACCCCCTGACTTCATTGCTGCGCAAGGATAACCCTTTCATCTGGACAGCAGATTTCGATTCCTCGTTTCGTCAACTGAAGTTCCTGGTCTCTTCCGGACCCATACTCCGTCATTTTGACCCCTCTGCCACTACAGAATTGCACACCGACGCGAGTGGAATCGGCCTCGGCGCCGTCCTCGTGCAGCGCTTTGGTGACGCCGAGCATGCCATTGCATACGCCAGCCGTTCGTTGAGCAAGGCCGAACAAAATTACACCGTCACTGAGCAAGAGTGTCTCGCCGTCGTCTTTGCAGTCCAGAAGTTGCGGCCATATGTTCATGGGCGCCGCTTGACGATCGTTACTGACCACCATTCACTATGTTGGTTGGTTGGTTAGACGGGTCCGTGACCCGTCTCGCCGCCTTGCTCGATGGGCGCTACGTCTACAGGAACTTGACTTTGCAGTCCGTTACAAGAGTCGACGCACGGAATAACTGAAGTTCCTGCATTGCATTATTAACTCCTCTTGCAGTATATCTTGAGATACTTACCTATCTCCTGCAAAACCATCTAATACAAGAAGTCACCGTCATCGCGCCTTATTTTGCCCGCACGGACACTTTTAAATACAGTTTATTTCACTGTGTAATTGAATGCTGGAATTCTTTGCCTGGTCCTACTCATTCTCTTCCTTTACACTTATACTTGGCAACCATTGAATAGTTTTGGTTTTTATTTGGTCGTATTGTTCGTATTGCCTGTATTATTTGCCCTTGCTCTGTTTTTCAGACCCACTACTGCAATAGCCTGATAGGGCTGCAGTATGTACGCATAAATAAAATAAATTATTCTTGTAATGCAGGAATTTATTTTATTGCGATTACCATTGTTTCGTAACTTCCCCAGTTTGTTGTGTGTCTCTCTGTCTGTTTCTCCACGTCTAATCCCTTGGCGACAACGAGGATAACTGGATAGTCCATGGTCTAATTGAATCATTCGTCTGTGCTGAGGAAGCCGGGTTCAAAACCAACTGTTGCACCAAATTGGGTCACTGGCAATGTGTCATTTGGTATATGCCAGCCCTCATAAACCTATTTGTCACTGACTTGGGTCTCTGCCACTTGCGTCCGCGTGCAGCAGTAGAAGCTAGCAGTAGAAAACAATTAGTGTGCGATCTAATGCGATTAGGATTACACATCATCACGTTCACTTGCCGTGCCCCAGAAGTAATCTACGAAGTTCTGTTATTCTGCACTGTACTTACAATGGCCCTACTGGCCACGTGCCACCAGCAGTAGCAAGAGTTAGATAAGGAAGCAGGATCCGTCTGGCTGCTTACTAGTCTCATCGTGATCCCTTTCAACGGTATCAACACAGTGTTTCGCTACATGGTTAACTACAACTGAATAAAGGTCGATATTCCTCGTGAGATGGGTTCTGCCGGAATGTTCTGGTAGCCCAGAGTGACGTGCGCTTACTGCTCCTACTTTGTCGGTAAGGAAATACCCGTTTTCAGCTACTTGAATGTGACGAACATTTAATCTTCGTAATAATGCGAGGAAGCATCACGCGCATTGTGGTATGTCTGTTTGCTACCATTAACCTCTTTCAAATACCAAGTGAACCATATTCTCTGCTAGCTTCTGTAACTAGATATGTGTTGCCTGCTGTGTTGCCGAGCAGAGAGCTGGCGCCAGTGTAAGTGATCCCGAATAGGCAAACTGCAGCTGCCTGCTGCCTGGTCTCGTGGACAACTTGAGTCACTGAGTATGTGCCCGAACGGACGACATCGGCACCACGCATGTGATATTGATAAGTGTCCATTCTTTTGCTAATCCCCCAGAATGAGTCTGCTAAAGTTTCAAAAAGTTTATGTAATAAACATATCGGCCGAAATAGCACCCCAGCTTTGCTTAGCAAGGCCCCTTGTTGAATACGCATTGGATCTATCAATGGCAGCATCGTCGCTACATGGCGCAGAGTGCCCAGAGGTAAGGATGAGAAAGCAGCGCGGCTGCACTGCACACCTCATTAATGACACCACTCCTCCTGTTCCGTTCGACCAGTCCTATTACCTTCTATTCTACGTACAAGCAAGCTGACTGCTCCTCAGAAGTTTGCAGAACACAAGCGCCGCAGAGCTGAAGCCGCTAACCGATGGCATGCGGTAAACCCGGTGAACAAGTGAACCATATTCTCTGCTAGCTTGGGTAACTAGATATCTGTTGCCTGCTGTGTTGCCGAGCAGAGAGCTGGCGCCAGTGTAAATGATCCCGAATACCCAACCTGCAGCTGCCTGCTGCCTGGTCTCGTGGACAACTTGACTCACTGGGTATGTGCCCGAACCGGGTGACCAACCGCCAACGCCACGTTCCCGGATAAGACGAATAAAGACCATATCATTTGTTACACCATATAATATTCAAAATCACTGCCCCTTCCGCTCTGTGAACATGGTCGAAAGCGAAGCTGTGTTAGCCGGCCTGCCGTGTCAGCCCGGCTGCAATGGGAGTGAGCGTCCGAGCCGTAGTTGCATTCCCGCCTGCTTGGATGGCCCGAATGGCGCTACTTGCGGGGGATGGGACGCGTCGGCGTTCACGGACGACGGCGCTACTAACGCGTTGCGGGGGATAAGGACTCGTTGGCGTCCACGGGCGACGGCGTTCCTAGCGCGTTCCTCACGCTTTTTCTGCGACGTTCCCAGACGAGCCCTTGACCAAAGCTGCGTACACAAAACTAACGCTAACGCGAACTCCTTTCACACCCTACTCCTCCGTTGGCCTACTTTTTTCCTACACCGCCATTGGTTGGCACGCCTCACGCTCTCCTCCTCCAACGCGAGTATTGGACGGCGCAACTTACGTCAACCTTCTCCCCATTCTCCTTTTTCTCTGCACCCTCTCACAGCATTCTTACTGGGAGAAAGGGGTCACTCCAACCCCTTCCTTCTGTTGAGCTCTTGTTATCCTCTTCTCTCCCGCTAGGTCGCGTGGCCCCTTTTTAGAGAAGGCAGACAACGACGGTGCAGGGTTCGCATAAAGAGTTTCGCTCTAAAAACTTATCCGCACCAATTACAAGATGTAGGCAAAATCCGTAGCGCATCTGAAACATGACACAAGAAGCTCACAGACATCACACACGTTCCTGTTTTTTATGCGCTACGCCATTTGCCTCCATCATGTTTATTATACCAACAAGCCCAACGCGCAACTTTAACCAAGTACAAACCCATCATAAAAAAAAATATTGCGGCGCGCATAACCCTCGCCACTTATCTCCAAAATATAAAGGCGCCACCAGTGAGTTTTACAGCAAAGCTGTATGCCTCTCGTTGGTCGGAAAATGTCGTGAGGTAAGCACAAAACGCCAGGTTAACAATTAAAGGCAAGCGGCATAACTTTCGTTGCAATGAGGCAGGCAGTTTATATACATATATACACTTAGTGACGCGTCACCATGCTTTCATATATAAAAGGGAGACCCGTCCAGCAACTCCTTCACTTCGTGCTAAGGCTGCCAGGGTAGGTAGATAAGTAAAAACTTGATTTTTGTCCGGCCAGTTCACAGGAATTGCTTCATCCTGCCTAGGCGTCTGCCACTAGCCCTTTGGTTCTGGTGGCGTCGTCAGCTCGCTGGACTGCCCATACCATGGTCACATGTCATACCTACGTTGCAAGCCTAGGGATACCATGGTCGAATGGGTAGACCACGGAAAATATAATTAAAGGGACACTAAAGCAAAACAATAAATCAACTTAGACTGATAAAGCTTTCTTCGTTAACTCTGCTGTCGTTAATTACACGGTAATAGGTCAATTATTGGACGAGAAAATAAAGTTCAAAGTAATTTTTTTTAATTTCGCGCTCAAAACCCCAACGTCAGCACTTCAGTGTGACGTCACGACTTCTAAAGTAAGTTTTGGTATTTGGGTCTCGTTGGCTCAATAAAAGTTCGCGAAACTTGCCATGTTCAATCTTGGGCTCCTTTCGAACGTCATGTAGTCCACCTTTACCACTAAATAATTAACCGATAGCTTGAAGACGCTGCCAAAATCAATCACGTCACGGCAAGCTGGTGCGGGAGCTTCAAAGTGGCGTCGCCACTCGCCTTTTGTCTTTTGTTTCTTTCTGGCTTACCAAGCAGTTTCTCGCGGTAAGAATGGTGTTTTCGGTATTGCTCAAGAGTAATCCACCGATACAGAGAAATCATTTTTCCCTTTAGTGTCCCTTTAAAATAACAGAAGCACAGCGTGAAAACAATGCTCGCCCATGTGGTGTTCGATACAGCTTCGCTGGACATTCACGTTCACAGGGCGGGATGGCGGCCAATTTTTTAGTATTCATAACTATATCTGCCGAAATACCGACCAAACCAGCGCAGTCAACAACCACAGCAGCCAAGTGACCCCGGTTGAATAGGCAATGAAAGCTGCTCTTTAAAATGACGCGGGAACCAAAAGCGCATGAAATGAATTGGTTCACCCAGTGGAGTGCTGAACGCACAACATTTGCATGACCGTGTGCAATATTCTACCAAATGAGCCAAAGCGACAGCTGTCGCGCTCAACCACTTTATTTGTATGTGTTTACTAGAACGCCACGAAGAAGGCTTGGGCTGATTTTCATTTCTGACAGTTCTTAGTTCAAGCACCATCTCTGCACTGCGATAGTTAAATCCCACAATTAGAGGTTATAGTGGATTGGCGATGTTCATTTTCGTATATAACTTCAAAAGAATATGTTTATAGTTTCATTCATCTGCAGGTGGGCCTTCATTCTCACGGTAGAGGCCCATCATTCAGTCCATTATCACTCAAGCAACACCCTCTAATCAATTCATTTGTCTTTACTGATCACCAGGGTTTGCGCTGTTAAATGGTCATCTTTGGAAAGCACACAGAAAGTTCGTCATGTCTACTTTGCACGATATCGGATTTGCAACCAGCTCTACAGAGGAGAAATTCAAGGTAAGAACATAAAGAGAGGAGCTCTCCTCTTACATTAACTGTGCTCACCGTGATATTGTGTAGTCCTTCTAATCTCAATATTTGCCTGTTATATGACGGCCGTAGCGAAGATAGAAAGGCTTCGAAACTCCAGATTGGCATTTCAAATCAACTGCCTACATAACCACTCCCTACCTAAAATAGGAATGCTTCGTACATAAATGGGAATCCGCATCATGTTCATGCGGTCAACCAGATGAGGACATATTGCAGCAAAGGCGAGAACTGTTAAGTTTAGAACCGCGATCTCGTTGGGGACTATTCTTTAATCATGGCCTTTTCCAGGCATTGGAAGGAGAACATTAGGTGCAGTGTGGAATTATTTGTGTTGTACAACGTAGCTTCAAAGTGATGACTTGTGGATGCGTTCGAATTTTAAATGATTTACTTTTGTAAAACCTTCCGCATCGTCGCTTCACCCACCATTTGATTCTATTTCATCTTTGCATGACAATCAATATTTTGTGGGTTACTTTCACTACTAGTCAGTCATAAATCTTTAACCTATATAACAGTGATACGGGGTAGCAGGAGGCAGGTGCTCTCAACCTCTAAAACTATTTTCTTTGTAAATGTATCTATCTGTACCATTACCGAAAATCTAAATGAAAAAATATATTTTAATGACTCGACTATTTTCGCCTTAGCCCCGCTGGCACGAACAGCCCACAAGAACGCAACCACCATCACGATAGTTATGATGAGACTAAACACAGGGAAAAGGTGGAAGAAATGGGACAGTTTTCACGTTTCAATATTTCCAATGATTTTTTATATACATACAAGTTGAGGTGCTCTAAATTTCTCATAGTCATTCGTCTGCAAAATCACGAAAATTCTTTCCACGAGAAGATTCTGTATCTTAGTTGAAAAATTCTTTTCTAAACGGATAGATGTATCTGATTCAAGGCTTTTCATTGAGATGAGTGGCACATCACGCCGGAGTGCTGGGCCAAAGAAATATCATCCTTCAAATTGCCTTCTCAGATTTATACGCGCGCATGTCAGCACTGTACACAGACAACGATATTAGTTCTTTTCCTTCCCGCTGCCACTTATTTGCCTGTAACTTCAGCGTGAGGTCTCTGCATTACATTGAACTTACACTCACCGCGGAGTCATTCTTGACGTAATGACAACATCAGCGATAGAACAACTTATTGGTGCTTCAAAATTCTGAAAATGCGCTTCTCGAAACATCTCGTTTGACCCGCACAGGATGGCGGTCGTCGCTCTGGAAGTAGAAATAAAGCAAAAGCGCATGGTGGTTGTGGCGCTAGCCTTACCTCAACACGTTCCTTGCTATATACGTGCTCACTGCTTGCTGGCTTCCCCTCGTCTTAATGGTGAGGGTGAGTGGGAGGTCGGTCATCATGCGTAAGACATAGTATTTATGTCGAAAAGGCTAGTGCGAGTATGTCGCATATCATCTCTTTCAGCCAAGAATAAGATCAGAAGATTAAGTAGAAATAAAAAATTGGTTAGTTTTAAGCATTGTGTGGCTGTTTGCTATTTTCAATTTCAGCGATGCTCCCTATAGATAGCAGCATAGCAGGCTTATATTGGAAACAAGGACGCCTCATTGAAAATGATGCGACCGCAGTATTTCACAGCCAGCCATTCCAGGATCTTGTCAGCCGTGGAGATTAATCAAATCAATTAGCAGTGGCACATAACGACACTAAGCACAGAAAACCTGGCGGTTGACTCCTGTCACTAGAAGCTGCTCCGCAATGACCATATTTGGCTTTTAAAAGTTGTCACTCAGCATGTCGCCTGCCTGCCGGAGAAACTCAATGTTCTGAATGGCATCTGACCACAGGCATCACTTATTTCCCTTTGTCTCACATGGTGATTCTGTTTTATCGGTTGTCCCCCGCCAATAAGAATGACTTTGGCGCTATTCGTCGAAGGCGATTAGGACAGCGTACGGCTTAACCTACAGTTTTAGACTGGAACCTAATACCCTGGAATAAATGTGCCAAAGGTTGATGAGGGTTAGGTGATGACAAACTTACGCTCCCAAACATATATAGTGAGATTGTTAATGTATATAGATACACCAAATCATGTTTTGAAATCACTCACCTAACGTCTGGGCGGGCAGGAAATAAGAATTCCTGTTTTACTCTAGCTTGTTTCACGCCCTTGGCAACCATGTATTTCATCAACGCTCTTGACCAAGCCCTTAAAAATTTCACTGAACTTTTCCTAAAAGATCATACGAGCACAACGCTGCATAAAGTACCATTTTTTTTCACCGCCACTGGGCCCCCTGAAAATGATTGCTGGGATGCTCTGAGGTTTTTGTTGAGGAGGGTAAATTTTGTTTCTCTCGACGTTAAGGAAATGCACTTGCCATATGATGTGATATGCTTTCACCATCTCAATTTAATTTTATCTCTTTTCAATGCCACAAATACTGAGCCGTTCACTTATACCGTATTACACGTGCGTACATAGTGTAAATGTGTTGTAGAAACGATGTGCAAGTTTTGAATGCGCACGAAAAGATTTCCAGTTACAGATAGTAAATATTTGCTTATTATAATAAACAAAGCTTTTGGCACAGTTAGAAAAGGGTGGAGCCAGGCACCCAACTCGTCCCACCACCATTCCTCCCGAGAACACGAGACAGAGCAATATAACTTTTCACATGGAGTAATCATTGATAAACCTTAAAAGCACAGGGTCAGTAAACACCCAGAAATGCAAGGTTTGAATAATTTCTGTCCTCCTCAGACCTGCTCCGCTGTGTTTGGCTTGACAGCGGCAACAACAAAACTACTATTTACTTACTTTGTGAAGTGGAAAATGTGATTTACCGTTCTCTTGCACTACATGTAGACGTATATGTACAGCGACGGTATCCGTTACAATAGAGAGATTTTATGGATGAACCACATGAAATGCCGCCTTTTCATGACCGACATGCGGGGGCCACCGCGAGTAATGTGAAAACTCCGATGTGTGCCGCCATTTGCAAACACCATCGTTTCAAAGCTTCTGATTGGGTAAAGCCGCCTCCTATGTGCACATATGCGTTCTCATCCTGCTCCTGGCTTACAGGCGGAGAAACCAGCAGTTGCCACCTGGCTTCGCACATACCCGGAGCTCTAAGTATTGGAGGTCTCGCAAGAGATATTCACATCAATTCCTTTCTGTCAGGCTCCAAACAATCACTAGATCTCACTGATGCGTTTTCTTCTGTTCTGTCCTTTTTTTAAGAGTGAAGCTGTTCAAGCTATCCATAACTCCGTTAGTCGTCCGCGATAAACTGAGCCGAGCTATGACGTCACCTCGCGTTGCCTAGAAACCAGGATCAGCTGGGTATAACCGGACAGAGCCGCGCTCCACCCCGCCAAGCTCCTCCACTCTGCCTACACACTGCGCGCAACCTCGTTAAGGAGAGGGATGGAGAGCATGCGCGCGGCGATTGCAATGCTCGGGAGAGAGAAAAAGAAAATGAGAGCAAGAGAGAAAGAGAAATAAATAAATTGTAGCAGCACCTACGAGTCCAACGCGCAGAGCTGCTGCCGTCGCCATCCGCGTTTCCCCGTTTCCCCGCATTCGCGCCGAACGCGCGCAGTGCAGCAGGCGCCTCTGCAGCACTGGAGCAGCAGCAGGCGCCTCTGCAGCACTTAAGCAGCAGCAGGCGTCTCTGGTGGCGGCTCGACAGGTTTCGACCAGCCACGCCAAGGCAAGTGTAGAAGTGCAGCTTGATCGTGACGTCACCGGCGAGATGAAGATCTGAGCCACCGCGATGGCGGAAGAACCCTCGTTGGCTCTGTGGCGAGTGCATATACCCTTGACATTGGACAACCAAAGAAGATCCGGACACACGAAGAAGCCGCCGCTCATCTTGAAGCGCGACGGCGGCGAGCCGATTTATAATACCGTGGCTAGCAGGACTTTGCATTTCCTTGCAAAACTTAGCCAAGCCTAGTAAAACCTGGGAGAAGCTAGGTGATCACCATCTCCACTGTTTACTCGAGCCTTGCATCACTAGTGCAAGCTGCCCGCTTTTTTACAGCGTAAGCTATTATGGGCTCATTCCAAAAGCCGTTTCGGGTCGCGATGATGCCGCTGCTGGCGGCTCCCGCCGCGTAACCGCTATCGCCGAAAACGCGAAAAAACACCCGATTCCCGCCGCGATCGAACTCGCGCCCGCTGCGTGGGAGCCGGGTACTCTACCACTGAGCCACGCAAGCGCTTTTTAACGGGCCGCAGAAAATACCCTTTTAATGCAAGCACGCAGGGGGAGATGGCTTGAGCCTCCGCCAGTATGGTTGCGCCATCTAGGTAAGATGCCTGCAAACGAGGCGTCCGCAGGCGCAGAGGACGATATGCGATTCAGACGAGGCACGCAATCAACGTGCTCTCGAGTTGCCGAGCCTCCGCCAGTGTGGCTGCGCCATCTAGTTAAGGTGCCTGCAAACATGGCGCACGAGGCGAACAGACTGCTGCGAAGACCATGTTGTGCGTGGTGCCCAAATTGGAGCTACTCTTGAGACGCTCCACCAGCTTACGCTGTGACTGTGCTGCGTGTGCCGCGCCGGCCTGTGACTTTTTTATTGCGATAGCAATTATATGGACACTTCAACCGGATTTCTGCCGTCGCCGTCGCCGTGAGGTTCCGTATAGATAAAATCTTCGCCGCGCGCCGTATGCCCGAGCGGAAGCGTGCGGGGACGCACGCTATCACGGAGAGCGAACGCACTCAATCTCCCACGCGCAAGCAAGGAAGCGGGAAGCGAGCGCCTGAGGGAGCGGGGTGGGGGGGCGCACTTCTACTCTGCCAACAACTGCGCTCGTCGCTCGCCCGCACCGTCTCTTATCTCCACATGGCTCTGACCTTTGTATGCGCTGTGCATTCGCCGCTCAGTTTCCGTTGAAGCGATAGACCGCACGTACCTTCGCCAGCTGCGGCGTATGCGCTTGCTGCCAGCGTTCTGACAGTCGTTGTCTGAAGTAATTCAGTGTGATCTATTCATGTTTGTTTGTGCGCGCTCACACCACGCTTGTTCATTCAGTTAGTAATAGTCGGGCCACACTTTCCAACGCTAGCTACACATGCAATGCTGCCCGGATCGGCAGTGCAGCGCTACAGGTGTGTAGCTCACCTTCGCACGCGCTGCCCACGGGAAGCGCTTCTCATCAACACCACCGTTTCACACGCGCCTTCTCGTGGTCATCGAGTCTCTCTTCATGTCGGTCTACTTACGCCGCAGCACACCTGCTTACTTAATCAGCTCATGTTTACTACAATCCATATTGCTACCAAAGCCGCTCACCTTCGTATGACATTGCTGCGTTGCTATTGCATTCATTGCTTCGCCCTTAGGGCGAAACTGTGACATTTTTTTCCTTACTGACGACGTTTCTCAATGGATTTTATGTTCCCATGCATCTTCACAGGTCCCATTGCAGTGGTTGATAAAACAATTAGAGGAAACCAATGGTCAGCCAACATCAGTTCGCCAGTACATCATGCCCTGCGTGGTCGCCAACGTTGTCTCCTTGTTTTTCCCGCCGACACAGTACACCGCAGGCGGCACCCTACAGCGTATGACGCAAGTCCTGGGCAAGCTGCCAGTTCCCTTATTCAATGGCCGACTGTTCGAGACGACACCAGCCCTGCTCAGGAACGTATTGCAGCGCTTGCCGTTCACTAGAACTGGCAAAGCTTGTGCTGCTATGCACGAATATACAGATTTTATTAGGTAAGCCAGTAACGCCTTGGCAACGTTTACATTTCTATGCTTTGTAAGACAATCTTTTCAAACATTTGTTTAAGCTTGAGTATTAAGACATAATTTTGTTCCAAGCTAAGGTTAACGTTTTATTTGAACGTAATAATTGCCCACCATGCCACTCACCATGGCGCAACATGACGAAGAACAATTTACATTATTTAAACACAAGAAACGTGTACAGGCATGAGTATGGCGAAAATACCAAGAATAATATTGTCGCATTAAGACAAACACCAAGCAATAATATTTAAAAATTGAGTTTACAGGAATGCTTACATAGGTGCTAATAAGTATAATTTGAAGCTTTTCTTAAAATATGCACTAGGATTTTGTACCTACTGATAAATCATACAGAAACTGACAAGGTTTGTATGAAATATCTGGGTAACAGCGGCAAATTTTCAAACTCGGGTAGTTTCTCGCAAACGCTTTCCTTGTCATTGAATGGAGAATTACAGCGCGAAGTAAATGAATACAGAACAACACCGACTAACACGAGTGTTCGGCTTTGTCTCATTACAGGGTGTTCTATTACTTTGCGCTACTATGATTCATAGTAAACACGACGTATCAGTAATGAAATCTGCTACCCTTCACATTCTAGTTAGAGGTGATAAAATGTACCACGATATTGTGAATAAATAGTTAGCCCAATTTATGGATAGTGTTAATCACCTTCAGCAATACAGAACCGGCGTATTCAGCGTGGTATGGCCGGTGGCAATACAGAGGCACTTACGCGGTGGGCGCTTCTCTAGTTCGACATTTCACTCGAACACAGGCGCTCCCATTGGGCAATAATGCAAAACTGTGCGCCATATTTTCTACAACTTACTGCAGATACTCTCCGGAAAGCGAACGGGATTCTTACCGTCACGTGCGCTCGAGAATGTTTTCATAAAGCTCTAAAAGTGACTTCCGGAACTGTCTGGGATTTCTTCGGTAGAAAGTAAATTGAAATGTAAAAGCGAATAAAAATCTTGGAAAGAACTATATTCATCAGCAGCATTCGCCATAAAACGATTGAATTGCATTACCAACTCCAATTACGGCCCATACGACAATTTAGGCTTCCGCAGTTGTGCACCAGCAATGTCAGATGCAGGAAACCTTATTTTGTGATAAAGAGGAGCGGGATAAGTAAATTCAAGAGGCATTTCTCCATATACTTAATGACGAGCAAACAGTGTCAAAAAGGAAAATGTATGTATGAGCTAAGCAGATAGTGTGTTGAAGAAAGGTGTCGCAGTTGAATCGCACACATGCACTATAATGTTGTGTTTGGAGAGAAAGAAGTCTGGAGCCAGATTCAGAAAAGTTTTCTTTCGTAAGTTCGCTTTGCCATTGGCCAACCGCCTTTGCTAATAATATGTCTGCCATCCGGATTGGCTAAAATTCTTTCTTACAAAAAATTCTAGCGTAAGAAGTTTTTGTGAATTGGGGCATGGTTCATACTTCGCCATAACAGAGATGCAGCTGTAAAGACCATGTCAGCGGTGTCCCCTTGTTAATGCGTAAGAATTCTTAGGCGAATCACCCAGAAAATCTGTCTGTCCGCCCGTAAACGCGTCACACGATGCATTCCACAAAGAAAAACTGAACAAATTCGAAAGGAAAAACGTTGGCGGTGGTGAGTTTCGAAATGACGAACCCATTCTCAGAAGTGGAGTGTCTTACTCACTGCGCTAAACACCCATGCTTACGAGTAGTGAATATGTCTCAATCATTTGAATGTGTTACACTGGCGGTAGACAACATAGGTCAATGAAGAACAGTTTCTATAAAGGCCTTGTCGAAAGATTTGGTGACCATGCGATAAAATTCATCCCTAGAACCATATGTGGAGCTAACTTGTAGACATAACGAAAAATTTGGTTGCGCCAACATTTAATCCGGCGTTCCTTCACCGACCGAAATCGAAATGTCACGGATGGCTAAGAGCGTATGCACTTCGCCTCGCGCAAGACAGTCGTAAACATTCAATGAGTTTATAAGGATGATAACGAGTGATCAGGGGGTTATATGAGTAGGATCGCAGTTGATGATGGTTGAAGGCGGATGGATAAGGTGCTAAAAGCGATAAAGGCTTATACTGGTCAGATCAATTTTGCTAAGGTTGATGAGGGCCGATAAGATTTGATAAGGGCCGGATCAAATCCGATAAGGTTGAACATAATCGGTAAAGATTGATAAGGGTCGGCGATAACGTTGATAACCGGTAAGGGTTGATCAGAGTGGTACCAAGGCCGATAAACTTCATCACCACCGATAAGAATTTATACTGGTTGGATCAAGTTTGATAAGATTGATTATGACCGATAAGAGTTTATAAGCTTCGGATCAAGTCTAGCAAGGCCGATAAGGTTTGATGGAGTCCTTATCGAAAGGGTCCTGGTAAGAGGCTGTATGGACTCGATTAAGTTTGATAGGTTGATAAGGATGCTGAGTAGGAAGACGGTGATGAGGCTACATAGCCTGGCAACGGAACAAGAATTCAGTATCACCAGTCAGCCTCTAGAGTCTGCAAATGAGTACGTTTATCTAGGTCAATTACTCATAGGGGACCTTGATCATGGCAAAGAAACTTACAGAAAAATGAAACTGGGTTGCAGTACATACGACAGGCATTACCAAATCCTGGCTGGGAGCTTACCACAGTCGTTGAATCATTGCATTTCACAGGTGCTAACATAGATATAGTTGATAAATACACAACTGCAGTGGAGATTATGCATAATTGTTTACCTGCGGAGCAAAACTTTGCAAAAATCCTTTCTATGTTTATGCTGGATACTGATCAATACAGCAGATTAAGCGCAGTTTGTTAAAAGATGGGCCAGTCTAGGACAAGCATCTGCCAGTAAACAACGGGCTTGACAATTAGTTTCAATTTTTCCTATTCAAGAACTCCCTTGCTGGCAACGTAGTGTCACGTTCTGACAAACCGTAAAACGGACGAAAACAATTGTTCATACGTGTCGAACACTCCCCACTACTTCCCTTTCATTTCTGCGTTCATCATGCGAGCTCTGGTTTAGTGCAAGTACACCAACGATTCAAACATATTTTTTTCAGTATAGGGTAGGGTTTCATTATTTTACCACAAAAACTTCGTACTCCCTGCCGCCAATATTAATTTCGCAATGATTTTTTCCGTCAAAAATTTCAAGCACAAAGTCAACGCCCACACCGTAGGTTGTCAAGATTGCGGCGTTTTATTCATTTACCACCGCCTTCTGTCGCACCTCAGCTGGTGGCTTTGTTCTCCACGATTTCTTTCCTTCATGTCGGCCACAACGAGAAAAATGAGGCGCGCAACCAGGTGGTAACGCCACGCGTGCAGGTAGTTTCTTCACGGGCTCGTAACTGAACTCCCCTAAATGGGGAATTTTTCAGATGTATTGAAAAAGTGATTATTCTTTGCCAGCATTATAGGACGGATATTATTGGAATAATGAGGAAAAGCATAATTGTTGGCAGGTTTGTGCAATGCTGGCCGGCATTTTAGATTCGTGTATTACATCATATTTGAACCACAAGACGCGTTCAGTTGCCCCACACATTTCGTACACATTGGCATTTACAGAGAGCTGTGACGTAATGCGACCTCAGCTATCAGTGAATGCAATGCATTGCTTAATCTGTATTGGACGAACCACACTCATCTTCTTTCTGGCGTTTTACGTGCCAGAACCAGTTACGATTATGAGGCACGCCGTAGTGGAGGGGTCCGGATTAATTTTGACCACCTGGGGTTCTTTAACGGGCACTACAACGCAAGCACACGGGCGTTTTTGCATTTCGCCTCCATCAAAATGCGACCGCCATAGCCGGGATTCGATCCCACGATCTCGTGCTAAGCTGCGCAACGCCTTCTGACTGAGCCACCGCGGTGAATACGAACCACAGTAGCCGATATATTTGTGCTAATTGTCGGGTAAGCGTCCTCTGCAATGCACAATAAGTGAAGGCTGCTTTTGGTGACATCGAATTGTCTGCGTCAGAGCTTCATGTGCAAGAATCTACTGCTAAAGGGCTACGGTACTTTGGTTTAGGTTCAATACCGTAAAAAAGTAACAGATGAACGCTTGCGTTCGAAGATTATCGTAAAAAAATTGCAGGCTCACCCGTAATCGAGAGTAGATGTGAGCCTGAAATGGCTACCGGCAAAGAATATTGGTTGGATATAATACTAGCAACGATCTTGAAATGGATGTAGGGCTGTAGGCATGTTCGCAACGGAACACTCCACCACACCACAGCACTACCATACTGTACACTGGTCAATATGGATGCTGCCCAGCTAGAATAAACAAAAAAGCCGGCTGAAGGGAGTACGAAAGGCTGCGAAAGACACCAGGGAGACAGAGCGCACTGCCCAGCTAGAAGACAAGCGCCTGAAGGAGGCCCCACGCAGCGTGGCGCCATCTCTCGAGGTGACGCAAAACACGCGCCGTGAAACTCGCGGTTCATTGGCGTTCAAATGAGTACAGACAACCCTGCCTCAGCGACAAAAGATGACCATCTAATACATGGTGTCGTGTATTTGCGTTATGAACGTCTCTATTGGAAATGACAAATAAAACTTCCGCGTACTAGAAGTTACAGCTTGAGTGATTTTGGGGACAAACATTAGGAAAAACTTGGAAGCAATATTTTTTTCTAACTTGTTTGGGCAGTAACTAGCGTACGTAATGCTGTCCAGTAGAAAGGGTTGGGGGCCAGAGATTGCATTTTCTTAACTTTTGACTGGTTTCCCGGATGATCTAGTTTTATTCCCGCAACTACGTCTGAATGTTCTGGTTTGATTGCACAGATAACGGCTCTGGCTTTTAGCTCAAGGTCACTTGAAGGTCGCCAACAACGGGAGCTAAAAGCCTTTCATGCTTAAAGGCCTAAAAAGCGGAAGCCAGCTTCGTTTTTTTACTGCAACTAAAACAACCCAAAGTCCTGTTTCTAAGTTTCGCCACAAGCGTGGGTCTGTATTGATTGCGCTGTTGCGTCATATAACAGAAATCTTCTGATAGCTGAGAAATATTGCGCCGAATGAAGTTTATCGTTTGTTTAAGATGCTTTTAATGAGATAGAGATAATCTTCCAGTTTTTCAGTAAACACAGTTTACCATAGGAAAGAATAACCTTGAGTATCCTTTTCCAATCCAGTTTTCCAAGAACGTAGTCGTTCTATGCAACACTGACCGGTTAATCATGAGGTGACTAGGGAACTCAGAGAAGTCCAAGTGACTTGTGCAGACTTTAAACTGAAAACTTCTGGGTGGTATTCGCACTGTAATTATTGCTCAGTAAATCCCAATTACTTGGAGAAAATGAACAGCAGGAAACACCCATGCTGCAAGGTAGAGAGCCAGCACTAATATTAGTAAAATTTACTTGCTGGTAGTGCCATCAAAACTGGACAAGCCATCCTATGGTGTGTCAGATACCCAAATATGGTAGCGTGATAAAGCGATAAAATAACGTATACCGCAACAATGGAATCAGGTTCACTAAGAAGGTTTATAATGCCGAGAACTGCAAGAAATTACAGTGATATGCCGGATGTACTAGGTGTAATGCTTAGAGTTGATACTTAAAATCCATGAATAATTATATTAAAGAGTGCCTCATAGAGTAGATCACTTGCGTAGACGGTAAATTCACTTGCTATGCTTTTTTGAAGCCATTATGTTTACGACAAAATATTTTTCAAAAAATTGCGTAATACCATATGACCTGTTAACAATGATCCACGGTCAGAGCCTAGCGACATCTTTTATTTAAGCGGCTGCTCTGTGTCTTCATTATAAACGGCACATGATCAGCTCATAATGGGAAATTCTTTGCCACTATTTTTTAGAAAACAAATCGAGGACTACAAATCTACGTGGGACCAGGAGCCAGTCAAGGACTTTATTAAATGCTGCACTGAAAGGACAGAAAGGGCGGAACTGGAGGGTGATGAAACGTTCCACTGTAAGTCATATGTTTAAGATATACGTGTACGGGGCACGCATTGCTTCTACGGTTTATTTTGGCAAGCAATATATACAATCGAATGCTTCTGCAACGACAAAACTTTCATAACGAACGATTGATTATGTCCCGACGAAATTTCTATCTTTGATATGCATTGTGGACGCCTTTGCAACGAAGACCACAACGAATTTGACTGTACAACGGATGAAATGAGGCCCCTCCAATGGCCGATTTGTTGCAGTACACTGAATGTCATGTGACTGTACCACTGCTACGCTCCACAGAGTTAACTAATGCGCGCTAGCGCTTACGGCACCGCAAGCGATGCACTTCTCGAGTTTTCGAAAATATATGTGGTCCTGCCGCACTTCTTTACGAAGCGCTCAACTCGAACGCCGACTGTTGTAATGCATAAGTGGGTGCGAATGCTGGCAAATACGTCATAGTTGATGACCACGTAAGAATGTAACCTTAGTCCCTTTAAAAAAGTGAGTAACTAGAACCTACCAACGGTCTACCAACAACCTAACTACTTCATACCAACATTCAGTCGACTATTATTCACCGATATTGAATTAAAATTGTATTTACAAACTTGCTTTAAACGATGAATGAACATCCTTCAAACATATAAAGCAGGGCTTACTAACCATCTTCATACATCTTAGAAACCTTGCATTATTATGCTACCAACTTTTTATTCCTCAACCTAGAAATATCCTAGTAACTTTTTTCCTACTTTTCGCTGCTCGCCCTAGAAACGTGCTTGTAACTTCTTTCCAACGTTCTGTTGCTTGCCCTAGAAACATCCTTGTAACTTTTTCCAACATTCTGTTGCTCGCCCTACAAACTTGAGTGGGATATAAAAGTATATGTACCTGTTACTGAAACACACTATTCTCTCGAAACACTGATATTTATTTTCCTATCCTTTCGTACATGTCCTCAGAAGCCACAAGCAAGCAGCGACGATAATGTGTTCTTGATGTACCCCTTGCTGCAAGCCTAAGGGAGGAAAAATGCACAAATGGTTAGAATAGCCCCTGTGGACCAGTAAGAGAGAGAAAAACGAGAAAGGAAAGGTAGGGAGGTTAACCAAGGTCGTGCCCGGTTGACTACCCTACACTTGGGGAGAGTACTTGTGGACGAGATAGCATGTAGCAGTCATCCACAAGAATTTGACTTGAAATGACGCACAATCAAAACGAAGTTTTCAACTGGCTGCCTTGCCACACATACTTAGAAAGGCGTTCACACATCTGTGGTCTAAAGCCTCTTTTGGGTGACCTCCTTGACGTCATTGGAACGCCACCCAAAAAGTGATTGAAGCATTGTTGAAGCAGTACTGCTGCACAGATTATGCACGTGTTATATGTAGGGACCGCACACTTGTGTGAAGTAGCCGTAAATCAGTTGCAGTAAAGATGTTTGAAGTTTCTAGAACGGCTTCAGCCAGGTATGCGTAACTGTCAATAAATGGGATGACATGCGAAAAACACTTTTTGCCTAAACAATGTCTTATGTAGCAGAAAACATTTTATAGACCCTCTAAGCTCATTATTCACAGTATGAAAACTCAATTCGCTAAAAGCACAAAAAATATTAAATTAAAAAGTAACTATTTCAACATTTCCACCAAGTGCGCGGCTGATTCAGCATGAAGCAAGCTTCCTTTTGACATCTCAGTAAATCCGAGGTACTGAGCATGCGGTACCACAAACCACATACGCACGCATTAGTTCTGGGCCGTAGTCAGCACTGTTACCATGTCACCGTAAGCTTGTGTATCAGGCAGCTGACAAGTAATAAGAAGGAGAAGGTAGAAAGGATTGTTTGCATTTTAGATAAGTGACAGCAAAGAACAAGCCTTCCCCAATGTCAACTGGAGAAGGGCAGAGACACGCAGATAATAAATGCCAATGCAAAGGCGAACGCTCAGCGTTCAGCTGCACTGTCGTAGCTTGCAACTAATGCACACAGAAAAAAAGTGACAATGTAACCGTGAATGCTCAGCGTTCAGCTGCGCTGTCGTGGTGGCTTGCAACTACTGCACTGGGTGGATTGTTATGATTTAGCAGTTTGCGTTGCCACCTCAAGTTTCTGTGGCATACAAAGGAGACCAGCTTGCAGCCTGAAGCCAACCTGCACTTGGGGCGCATATTGAACTTGTCACATAAAAGGTTAACGCTTTGTTATATGCTTGAGGAATTACCTTCTCATACTGTGACTAGGGATTGAGCAGCTACGCAATGAAGAATAAAATTTTCCTGTTTATATGCAAACTTTAGGAGATGCTAATTTAAGTACGTAAGGCGTTACATAAGTGTGACCGATTAGAGGGAACAATATAGGCGCACAGGCAATAGCGTAGAAGTGAGCTTCACAAGACTGCTTAATAAAAATGACAAAAAGATACACATCTGGAGACCTCTTGCTTCTCAACGATTATCTTAAAAAGGCAATCTGACTAGATAATATACAGTCTGTACAGAGTATATCATGCATAGTTCCTCCAGTCAGAGTTATATTTAACTCAGAGGAGCCTAGTTTAGGTAAGTTCATTAAACTGTGGGCACTCCAGATGCCCAAAATATCAAATGCAAGTGTTCTGCCACTAAAAATTATGAGAATGGCAAACACAGTAAAACTATTGCGTATTACACAAACATATCCTAGAACACACAAGGTAGTGGCAGTTTTGTACGTACCTTTGTGAAAGCATGCAGATCTGGTGCTTTATTGTGGTGCTCTATTCAGCTAGCAGCAGTGCTGCAGGTTCCTGCGGTTCCTCCTGAATCCGCATAGCCTTCAATTGCAAGAAATGAATAATTTATTGCAATGTGAATCTCGAAATCTGTCATATCAGTGTAATGCGGAATCGCAAAAAAGGCCTCACACAGGCAGCTACATTAATGTGCGTCTTGTTGTACAAATGCCTGATCATTATAGCTCAGGAGATTACACAGCTATGTTGTAACAAGTGAGATTCCAGGCGGGAACGCAGCAACCATAAGACTACCAGGAAAATCATCACTAAAACTAAAATCTGCAGAAAAAGAAACGACAATAGGATTATAAAAATATTGAGCACATGAAAAGTCTGGAAAGACTGGAATATCCGGTCGTTCACGGTGGGTGGTAAGAGTGGCGTAGGATCGAGCGCAAAGTATCGCTACAAAATCACAGCCCTTACTTTATAACTGCAACGCGCAGCCATTACCTATGACTGCAAGAGCTAACATACTGTTCTTTAGATGAATATGTATATAATAAAATCTAGCGTCTGATTGGATGTCTCGATTAAAAAGAAACCTCGTTCTTGCAATGTCGGCCTATATCTGGCCTGCAATATACATGTAGAACACTACTTCTGAAAGGTTCTCGCGACGCGGGCCTTCAAACTGAACTGTATGCGAAAAAATCTCCATACAAGCTAATATCTCCGCAAGCGTCAAACATAGCAATCCTGTGCCAACGCGCGAAGCCCATGACACATCAAAGTATAGAAACATGCAGTGTACTCGCGGAAATGCCCGTATAAGGGATAATTTTCTGCCGGCAAACTACCCAACAAACAGTAACATTTAGTGTTTGCATAATTCTGTTCCCATTCAGTCATAGCAATCAGACGAGGTAGCATACTTCACAGGAAAATGCAAGTGCGCAATAACGTCAACGAAAACTTTCCTGAAATTGCTGTCTAAATGTGCACATAAACATGGACAACCTAGGCTCAGAATGCGATCTGCTCTGGTTACACAAAACTTATTACATGAACCATAAGCTACAACAACGCGCACAAGCGCCAAACTTGCTTATATATATATATATATATATATATATATATATATATATATGTAAACTTTACCTGGCGGGTAAATATTTTAAGGAGCGGTGGTAGGAGCCCCTCAGTCCAGGGCCCCACTGGCCTCTGCCGCCTGCCTGACCTGGCTAATTAAGGACTTTTAAGTCGGAACGGGCGAGCTGTGCCTCCCACTGCTTCATTGTGATAATATTAGATGGCCTATGAGGGTGCTTAGTACACTCCCAGGTTACATGTATTAATGCTTAACTTTCAAGACATTGTCAGCAAACGCTCCTTCGTCTCACAGGTACCGTGACACCAACGCTCTTTCCGGCGCAAACACTGTAGAACTGCTGATTAATTCCAGCACCACGAACGCACAACCTTCAACAAATTCTTCTATACACTATGATTCGAAGCCTCAGTACCAAGCTTTTCACGAGAGAGTGCGGGCAGGCGGGAACAAAGGCAGCGCGGATGGGCGCTATAGTGAGACACTGTTTACACTGGCGCTTCGCACGAAGAAACACACGGCGTTTCACGAGTCCAGGGGTTGTGCGATGGTTTATGCACACTATAAGGACCACATTTTGCCTATGCACTTTGAATGTCTAGGCACTCCTAATATAAAATTAAACTACCATTTCACTGCTACGAGCAGTTGCGCACAGCCAACATGGTCCATTACACTGCAGCAACAAAACACTGTAGCAGCGCCACACTGCAGTTAACGAAGGGGAACTTGTCTCCCCGATTCGCATCGCTTCAGGAGCATGGCCTTCGATATTTGCATTTTTCATTCAGGGGAAGTCGTAGCTGAACCATGAGCCAATGCATGCGCCGCCTGTGCGGCTCCGCCTGCTTGCAATGGCGGATGGCCTACGGGCTAATATGACACCTAGCGAGCACACATTCCTGATCACCGCCCATATACAGGTCAATTATGGCGTCAAGTGTCGTGTTTTCGAGAATGTGGGCCCTCATCTTGAATTTGTGAAACCATATTTCGTCTTAGCGTCAGGAATAAAGGTGACGAAGCGTGGCGATTGCTCACGTGCTACAGCAGCTGGAGCTTCAGCCAAATTGCTACCGGTGTAATGCTTGCACGCACGCGTAAACAAAAAGACATGGCCATGACAGGTACAACAATTTGACTACTCAGCCAACTGACAATCATAAATTATTCACTTTTGCGTCCAAGCAAGCATTCACTGAATCTGTGCTGCCGTACTTCTCATCTATCGCCAATATATCAACACTGTGAACACTCGCAGTTTTGAAAATAAAGGCTCATGGCATGGAGTATGCGCACTTTCAGGGCACTAGCCATGCTCGTCTCGACCGAATTCCCGTTTCATTGAACATGATTCCGAAGTTTAATATTACGACGTGGTGCCAATGTCATTTTCAGACCACTGCCTTGTTAAATGCCTGATATGTACGAAGAAACAAAGCTGCAGTTTTAATTGGGATTGATGGAAAATAATGCGAAGCTTATAAGCAACAGAACTTTCATTGGTACAGTAAAAAATACATTAGGTGAAATAAAGCTTGGATATGCAAGCAATATAGGAGAACAGTGGGAATGGTGCAAACAGTAAATCAAAATGAAGACTCTTGAAAGGTCAAGCTGCAAAAATATGTAGAAAAAAGGAACGAAAAGCAGTAAGAACAATGCTAAAAAAATTGATTGCACTTGAAAGTTGAACGCCTGGTGCATTTAAAGAAGATGTGCAAAAAAGTTCACAGAAGCTCCCAGTAATAGAAGAGGAGTAATACCGCGGTGCAACCGTGAGGGTGAGGGCGGAAGCACTAACCGCCGGGGGAGTGCCAACAAAAAGGGCGTTAGGGTTAGAAAGGCATACGCCAGTTGAAATCAAATTCATGAGATTGAGTGTAACGGTAATTTGGTAACTGATAACTTTAGCATAGCAGATCTGTTTTTTCAGCATTACCAACCGCTCTTCTCGCTCCGAAAGGTTGATGGGGATAAGTTTAAGAATGCTTTTTTGGGTGTCATGCGACAGCTGGACGACGAAATAAAAGAAAGATTGGAGCATCCGTTATCAGAGGAAGAAATTTATCGAGCTATATTTAACCTAAATATGGGTAAATCACCCGGACCTGACGGATTGAGTGCATCTTTTTAGAAGCTTTTAAAAACGAAATTACCCCAGTCCTTGCCGCACTTTTTACTGAGCCGTATGAGCTTAATGTACTGCCGCCGTCGTATAGCACATCTCATACAGTCATCATTCAAAAACAAATCAAACGAAAAACTAAGACTGCCCACGTCATACAGACCCATCTCATTGACAAACGTCGACTATAAGTTCTCAATGGAGATCTTAGCAGCCAGGCTTCAGATTGCTATGCCCGAAATTGTAGGCGACCATGAAACTTGTTGTATAAAGGGTCGTTCAATTCTAAACCACATTCATAAGGCTAGATGCGTTCTGGAGTGCTGCGGCGTCATGAAGGTTTATGTCGCGGTTCTCCAGATTGACCTCGAAAAAGCATTCGACTGTGTATCGCATGATATTTTGTTAGCTATGTTGCAATACATCAATGTCGGCAATGTTATCAGACAAGATGTAGCCATGGCGTACCAGAACGGCTCCACAGAGTTAATTGTGAACAAGACGATAGGAAAGTCAATTAGTGTGCAACGTTCTGCACGCCAAGGTTGACCTCTCAGCCCTCTTCTCTTATGTGTTTATATTGAAACACTGTGTCGCTCTATATTACAGAATGATGCCATTCAAGGTTTCCGCCTGCATGCATCAGAAGTAAAACTCTTGGCGTATGCCGACGACGTAGATCTTTTCTGTGACAACGAAGAAAGTGTTATTAAAGTAATTAGAGTAGTTAAACAATTTAGTGACATTTCTGGAAGTCCTGTCAATTGGGGAAAGTACATGGGGTTTTGGCACGGTGAATGGCCTTCCACCCCGGATGCTTTTGCCAACATTAGGTGGGAAACTGCTCTGGTAAAATATCTTGGTGTGCTGTTCGAATTTTACAAAGATTATGATTGGTACTGGCAACAACAAGTGAAAGAGATGCGTTAGCAGGTGGACAGATGGAAAGTGGCTAATCTATCCATCTTCACCAGAGCAAGAGTGTGTAATGTGTTCTTTATCAGTAAGATTTGCTACGCAATTCAGGTGTTATGCTGTTCTCGGTTAAATATTCTGAATTTTCACCGCATATTTGCTGTGTTTGTATGGGCCTCGAGTTGGGAAAGGTGTAGTCGGACGAACCTGTTCAGGAGCGTCAAAGTCGGGGACACCTCTTTGTGCGTCAGCTCGCCAACAGATTTATATTTTTTCGGGACGTCAGCGACCCTTTCTTGCGCACTGTGTGTCAGATGAGATTGAGCAAAGCGCTACCAGATTTTATTGTTCCCACAAACACTATTCCCGGAACGCTTTCAGGGTTTTTTAGGGAGGTTGTCTCCACTGTGTGCTTCCTAAGCGTTTGTTTTTCAAAAGATTATCTGAGTTCTGTCCAAATAAAAAAGCTGTATAGGGATCTGTGCGATACTGAATTTCCTGTTCTTTTATATAGATCCCTTTACAGAGGTAGCCAGGGCCACAATGTACTAAAAAGGGTATAGTGTATGCAAGTTCATACCGGAACGCTTACAGCAAAGACAGATTTGAAAGAAAGGCGTTTTTTTGTACCGTGGGGAACAAATTGCTTAATCTGTAATCAACCCGAGACAATTTACCAAGTTTTCCTACATTGTTGGGACGGGGTGTTCTTTTGGGATGTTTTACAAAGGACAGTTAAAAATAACTCCCTCTAGATCCCCACAGTGTCAGATATCTAGCGATAGAAAACGACGATGGGCTTTCTTTTGATCTGGTAATGCTCGTTGGCCTGCACAGCCTCTGGCGCTCCAGAATGGCTGGGTATTACTGTAACCTAGACGCACGACCTGCGCTAATGTACTTCCGAGAGAGTATAAACGTTTTTCTGGAGGTGCAGAAAGCGCATAAATGTCCCCTGGAATGGTTGTCGAGGTTAGAACCCTTGACAGAATTAAGAGAATTTTGATGTGATTGCAACCATACTTGTTGGTAAATGTTACATATGCTTTTCACGTGCTAGTTCTTTGAACTCGGGTGTTGATAAATGAGTGAATTTTGCACATGAGACAGTAAACAAAAAAAAACGTTTTACGTGGAGCAGTGGAAGCGTCTCTGCCCGACATGCAGTAGTCCCGGGTTCGAGTACCAATGTGTAACAATCTTTATTTTTAATTTTGAAGTAGCAAAAACGTACTGACGAATTTCACGAGGGCAGAAAAATATATTTTACCTTAGGTTCTGTTGATTACATATGCACGCGCAATAGCAAAAATCATTCTCTCTCCTCGCTTTCTCCTAAACTGCAGAAAGCAATCATCAGTATGACACTCTGGTTATTCGTACAAATTATTATATTACCGATATTGCATGTTATCCTTCTTTATTGCAGTGTTAAATGAGCAAACGACTGCAACAAATACAGTTGTTTCAACCTTCTTTACAGAAAAGTAAAGACAGAGCCTACCAACTTTCTTTGAACGTTCTTCAAATGAACTTACTTCAAACGAACTTACTTCTAACGAAAACAAGAACGAAGCCTACCAACTTTCTTTATTATTACTTTAAACAAGCTTTCTTCAAACGAAAATAAAACAGAGCCTACCAACTTTCTTTAAACAAACTTCCTAAAAACAAAAGTGAAAACAGTGCCTACCAACTTTCTTGTAACATGTGTTAATAGAAAGTAAAAGTACATACGATGTTACTAAAGTTAAAGAAAGTTGGTTAGAGTTCTAAAGAAAGTAAGGATCCATTCTTGTATGGGGCGAATCACAAATCTTAAGCCGTCTTAAGAATTCATCCTAAGTAGATATATTCTTACGACAAGTGATTCTTCACATAGTAAATAACAATGTTTTCTGTAAAGAATGCATAAAATGTAGTTATATATTTTTTCCTAATTTGTCGATAAGTCAGTTCAATTTTTGTGAGCTATAGCATCCCCCTCTTCGAATAATCTTGCTCTGGGAGAATTTTGCTGTCCGTTAGGTTCTGTGAGGTTCTCTTTTAAAGTTCTTGGACCTACCAACAGTCTCCAGAAAGTGTTTAAAAAATATGGATGAAAGTGAAAGGGCTGTGGTCTCAAGTAACAGTATCCCGCCTCATGTTAGCTCCTGAAAGAGATTTAATTGTCAAGTGGGACCGAAACTGAAGTAAAATTGCATACTACGACACTCTTCTATGAAATTGTGCCACTAAGTTTAGAACAACCCTACGTTACTATAAATTTGCGCACGTATGTCTGTAGAGGTATTACGTTGCGTCATGTAGGTTCAGCGACGCGCTTGTGATAGTTCCCAACATATGCTTTATAATAGGCGCTGATCTCAAAGCAACGACAGGACGGCACGATGAAGTGCCTTCTTGCCCGTGCCCGTTTGAAGTTATCTGAGTAGATTCTTATGCCATATTTGGTTCTTTTTAGGACGTTAGCGCTAGGACCTAATTTTATACTTTGTATTACCCTGAGCCACGCCTCTTTTATAAAGATTTCAGTAAACAGAATCAAATCACACCATTGCTATTTCTCCTTTGTGAGAGACACCCGACATATGTGGTCGAAGTGTATGCACACCTCAATATCTAGAAACTTGTCCGACGACTCAGTTGACATTTATTAAGTGTAGTGTAACCCAGTGCACAAATCCTCTAATCGAGGCGGTATAACTTTGAACAAACTTGAATTACTACTACGCGACGCAGTGGTGGGTATGGTGGCCACAGTAATCCACGAATGAGCTCGCTTGTCTTTGTCTTTTTTTTTCAGATAGATTTCTCGTGGGAAATGTGAAGGACCTAATCATGGGCGGCACATTCAGTAGTACTGCTTTGATTCACTGGCACCTGCTGAACTTCGCCGCGCGGCCAGACACTGTACAGGCTCGTGTTCAACAGGAGATTGACGAAGTAGTTGGTACTGAGAGGGCGCCCACATGGGAAGACCGCCAACGGATGCCATACACCCTAGCGTGCATCTGGGAGCTGATCCGGTGGAAGACGCCGTCGCCACTGGGAGTGGCGAGAGTGTAAGCCTCTAGCGCCACCTTTCTAATTCAACCTCGAACACATAAGAGGGTCGTGCATTCACCATTCAATACATGCGTTTCAAGTTCAGTCACTGATTCACGTTCTCACTGTGCCAGTGCTGCATCGACGATGTTGATCCCAGCATACACGCCGTTGTACATAGGCGGAAAGTTTTCATTTCACGTGACATTCGCCAATAGTAAACTTTACTATTAAATGTGAAGCATTTCTTGGCAAAGATTTTCCACTTTGACAGTATATATCTATCTATCTAGCCATCTATATATCTATATATTTTTCTTTCTATCTATCTATCCAGCTGCCTGCGTCTTTGTGCTCTGATGGTAATTTCGTAATAGGTACCAAAATTGGCACAGTAAGACAAGAGTGTAATTCATCTCCATTGTCTCCAATTCGTCTCCAATGGAGACGAATTACAACAAATGATTGATTACCTTAATCGAGAAAGTGTAAGAATTGGGTTGAAGATGGATATGCAGAAGACAAAGATAATGTTCGATAGCCTGGCAAGGGAACAAGAATTCAGGATCGCCAGTCAGCCTCTAGAGTCTGTAAAGGAGTACGTTTATCTAGGTCAGCTACTCACAGGAGACCCTGATCATGAGAAAGAAATTCACATGAGAATAAAATTGGGTTGGAGTGCATACGGCAGGCATTGCCAAATACTGACTGGCAACTTACCACTGTCGTTGAAAAGAAAAGTGTACAATCATTGCATTCTACCCGTGCTAACATATGGGGCAGAAACTTGGAGATTAACAAAGAAGCTCGATAACAAGTTAAGGACCGCACAAAGAGCAATGGAACGACAAATCTTAGGACTAACGTGAAGAGACAAGAAGAGAGCGGTGTGGATCAGAGAACAAACGGGGATAGCCGATATTCTAGTTGACATTAAGCGGAAGAAATGGAGCTGGGCAGGCCATGTAATGCATAGGATGGATAACCGGTGGACCATTAGAGTTACAGAATGGATACCAAGAGAAGGGAAGCGCAGTCGAGGTCGGCAGAAAACCAGATGGGGTGATGAAGTTAGGAAATTTGCAGGCGCAAGTTGGAATACACTAGCGCAAGACAAGGGTAATTGGAGATCGCAGGGAGAGGCCTTCGTCCAGCCGTGGACATAAAATATAGGCTAATAATGAAGACAAGAGTGTATGACGAACTTAAATGATAGGTCATTACATCAATATCATGACATGTGTCTCATGTAGGTCATGAAACAGCTGCCTAGGTCTGGTGCTATCATGATCTTTTGGTTAACTTGGTATGTACCAAAATTGGCATAGAATGACAAGCGCGTATGATGAACATAAGTGATAGCTCATGACATAAATGGCATGACGTGTGTCATGTAGGTAATGAAACAGCGGCCCATGTCTTGGTGCTCTCATGGTCGTTTCCTCAACTTGGTATGAAACTAGAATGGGTTCGGATTCGGACATGGGTACTAAGTGAAGGAAACACTAGATGATGATGGTAGAAGTCATAGTCTTAAGCATGACTCAGCAAAAATGACAATGACTCAGCGAAAAATGATTAACCCTCTGAAACCCCCGGAATGGGTCAGACGTAGGCATTAAGTGAAGGAAACCGTGAAGAATGGTGGTAGAAGTCAGGCATAAGCATGACTCAGCAAAAATGACAATGACTCAGAGAAAAAAGATTAACACTCAAAAGCCAATGAAGTGGTTACAGACATGCCATGATTATCATGACATGTGTGTCATGTATGTCATGAAACAGCAGCGTGCGCCTCGGTGCTCCCATGGTCGTTTCGTTAACTTAGTACGCTCCCCGCACACTGCTTCACATAACATCGATTCCTACAGAACGTGACATCTACCGGCTCTTTGGTGCGAAGCACCTTAGGCGCTCGGGCTGTCGCCGTCTCCTGTCGTTGTTAATAAAACTTGTTGTTGGGCTAGTTGGTACATTCTTCATACAACGATAGGACGCAACACATAAAGGGAAAAAATTTTCCTTGATGTGTTGCGTCCTGTCGTTGTCTTCACGGTAAAGCAAAGGGCTAGTGCTCGAGCTCGGCACGCGCTCGTGCCACTGCTCCCGCGTTCGTCGTCGTAGTCGTTTTCCACAACTGGCTTCGTTGCTGCTCCCCATTACAGCGTAGAATTTCACTTCTATTCTGTCGTCGTAATGGGGAGGCCGCGTTTAGGTGGTTATGAGCCATTGATTAATGCAGTGTGAGCTCATTAGTGGTGCATCACTGCATGCTTCGCGCCTCCTCAGGTTTCACGTCAGTGGAGCTGCATTTCGCTCAATGGGTCATTTGATACTTGCGCATAAAATTTAATGCACCGCTCAAACCGAGCCTATGACTTAACTCGTGCTAACTGTAATCACTAGTAAAAACGAAAACAGTAAGAAAGGCGTCCACAATGGCCAAATTGCTGAGGAAGTTAAAGAAAACAATGATGGTTTCGCTAATACTTCATGGTAAAAGACATTATCAAACTTGTCCTAAAATAATACTAGTGACGGCTTTTTTTCAACAGCGGAGCTGTTTTAGCCGTGGAGCATTTTAGCCGTGGAGCATGTACAAAAACCTTGCTGAACGATGACGTCACCGCGCGTTTGCTAGCAACCACCTCGCGGAGCGGAGTGTACTTCGCCTTCTCTCCGTGCCGTGCACATGTTGCCTCGACATGGGGCGTTAAGCAGAGGAAAAGAGAAGACGCGGCGTGCGCTATGCTCGGGAGAGAGAAGGAGAAAATGAGAGCGACGCAGAGAGAGAAATCGTAGCAGCACCAACGAGGCAACGCGCAGAGCTGCTGGCGACGCCATTCGCGTTTCCCCGTTTCCCCGCGTTCGCACCGAACGTGCGCGTTGTCCGTGAATGCAGCAGACGCCTCTAGCGGCGGCTTGGCAGGTTTCGACCAGCCACGCCCCGGCAAGTGTGGAGGCGCAGCTTGGCCGTGACGTCACCGGGAAGATAAAGCTCTGAGCCGCCGCGACGGCGGCAGAACTCTCGTTGACTTTGTGGCGCATACATGTGCCCTTGACATGGGACTACCATAGAAGATCCGGATACCCGAAGAAGAAGCTGCTCTTGTTGAAGCGAGTCGCGCGGCCAAGCGAGAATGTATGCGTCTGGCGGCGAGGCCATTCGGAATACCGTGCCAAGCAGAACTTAGCATTTCCTAACAAAGCTTAGGCAAACGCAGTATACCTGGAAGATGCTAGGTCAATCACCAGCTCCAATTTTTAATCCAGCCTTGTACCACTAGTTTTTCTTAATTAAGAAACCTTTCCTGAACGTTTTTAAAGTGACACTAAAAAGAATTGCTAAATAAGTCTCGACTGATACAGTTCGAGGCTCTGTTTCCTACATTTGGCGGCAATAGGATGCGTTTTAGTAAATAATATAGAGGCAAGTACAAATTTCCAAATTTTGCATTGAAACCCCAGCTCCGCATGCCTGATGACTGCGGTGTATTATCTCTTCCTGGAAATGTAGATAGGGCGTTCTCGAAATTCTGCTGTTATATTTCCAGGTATTCCAGGAAAGCAGAGGGAAATAGTAAGAGTCCCATAAATGTTTCTGGAAGAATGTCACACAAGTTTCTTTTTCACAAAACTCGAAGTAAACGTCCGGCTGATTCCACGTCGTAAAAATTATTGCTCGTGGTGTACAACCGTAATACATACCTGTTGGAAATAATGCAAGGGCATTTATAACGAAGCGCGTCGAACTTCCAAAACCCTGGTTTTATAGAAACTCGCGTTTCTTTAAAAGAATAAGAATCGAGTACGCTTGCATTGCTTACTCAATAAACAAAAGATGTAGTTTTATACACACTATGTTCCTTGTTTCATTAACTCCCAAATGAGTATTTAGAGATTGGAACGAGAATTATACCTCGCATACCGAGCAGACGGTTGAAACATCGGCGCCTAAGGGGTGCTCAGAAAATCACGAACGTTAGTAGGCCAGATCGATCGGCGTTTGTGAATGTCTATAATAAAAATACAAATGGTACTTCTTACTTTTCTTCACTGTTAAAAAATTTTCCCTTCCTTGACGTCCAAAAAGTGCATGAATAAACACTTTATATTGTATTTCGTTTTTGTTGGTGGATTAAAGTGTATCACAAATTACACGTTTTACAGAACAAGCGACGATCTCGTGGCGGAAGGTGTGTTCATTCCGAAGGATACCGTGATAGTCTTCAACATGTGGGCCGTTCACAACGATACCTCCTATTGGAAGGATCCATACTGCTTCAATCCCTGCAGATTTCTGAACAAGGACGGTTCTATCGTGTCCCAGAAACCACCGCACTGGATGCCATTTTCTGTCGGTAAGTTCATCGATTGTGTTCTCTTTTCTTTCATAGGATTATTATAACGAAAATTCAAAAACATGCACCTGTGTAGAGTGCGATTTTCATTTGTCAATGAAAATTTCGCATCACAGCCTCCATTCCAAAGTCAGATACAAGGTGTTTTCATTTAGGACTTCTGACGTGAATGGACAGTAGTTAACGCACATCTTCTCACATTCGGAGAGCAGAGGCAGAGCTATACGCAAAATTCAGAAACTGAGATCATGAGCCACTACAAGCTCAGTTTTGATCTACTAGTGCTGCAGGACACGCAATTGTAGCTATGTATTCGTTATGTTTACTACCTTGTGGCGAACTCTTTCATGTCCTATTTCTGATATTGCAGGACGGAGATCATGCCCTGGAGAAGTCTTCGCCACACTTGAGATTTTTCTGCTTCTTACGCTCGTGCTGCAAAAGTTTCGCGTGCTTCTCGAAACGCCACTGCCATACGATTTGGACGATCCCCGTATTATTATGCGGGACGTTATGAACTTGAAGCTCCGGTTCATTCCGCGTCGCCCTTAGAAGACTTAATGCTTTCGATGACGGCCTTTTCGAACACTCTTGAATAAAACTAGAGGACAAGGAAGCTGTAAATTACGGCAATGAGAGACTGCGGTAACAAACAATATCACCATATTTCCTTTCGCTGGCACTTGAGTTTGCGATGTTCGCAAAATTTTTCTAGGTGGCGGACTGCATCGTATACAGTGTAGCTGGACTATCGGCACCGATTCCATTAGTATATCATCGAGCCTGTTTCATTGAGCACATAGTACTCGCATATTTGTTTGTCCGTAGTAGGCGGTCGTGGAATGCATATTTCGTATCATTACTGTGCCCCTGCACTTATAATATTCCTAATCGTACGGTGCCTGTTTCCACAATGAGTATAGAAAGCTTGTGATGTGGGGGAAATTTATCTTCTTTAAATGTATTGGAATTTTTGTCTGGGGATGGAGATTTGCTGAAAATACGGAATTACCTAGCTGGTGTCAGAGAACAGGTGTTTCCACTCATATTTTTGGGGATAAGTAAGTACGTACCATCTCCGAACGTTATCACCGATAACGCAAGGCGATGCTTCTAAAAAAGTGATCATTTTAATGCGATTAAAACTCTTAGCACACTTCGCACGTTTTTTGGCTGGCGTATCCATGTCTGTCATGTATTCTTCAATAAAAGAAGAAATATTTCGAAATATTTTAGCGGCTGTGCGGATTCAAACTTCGAATGCTTGCGGGTAGGGAGGGAATGATGTTATCAGCGTTCCTAACCTCTATCAACTTGCTATGAGTGCAAAGTAGAGGTGCACGTTAGAGTTATAAAAGTGACAATGCCTGCTCTATAGCTCGAAATTAAAAGAAAAAAGTATACCTTCGTTCTCAGGTATACTGAACGCCAATATTTCAATACCAGCGGGAGAAAAGTGGCTGTACCTGGTCGGGAGGATGCGCTTATTGATTATTTCTATGTAACGACCGAAGGCGTACATCCTATGCCATGTGGTGACGTTGGGGGCGCATGCATGCACGCATGCGATTACAACTCGTATCCTACTTTTCCCACTTACGATGGTAATTTTAAGGTCCCTCCAGCCATAAGGTCGTTCGCTAAATTCCTTCAATGCTAATCGCCTTAACGCTGGCAGTCAACTGGAAATGAGGTCCTCGGAACATTTCGCGTTGAAACAGTGCTTTTTCTGCGGCCTCGCTATTTGGTGCCCACAGCTGTAGATGAAGTTTCACCAGCCCTGCTTGTAATTCTGCAAAAAATACAACTTTTCCAAAATGGCCAACAACGTTGCTGGGATTCCCCTCAGTTTCAACTACCGTTTAGCTTATGCATCTAGGATGATGTATTCCGGTCTCAAACAAGACAATGTGTGAACTCTACATAACCTACCACAACAAATATAAAACCGCGCAAAAGACAAAGCATAAAAATCATGAGAGCAGTCACCATGGCGGCGCCATTTGCGACTGCGAATACTGCACTCGTGTTCTGCGCATAAATATATCGAGACCAAATCGGCGTGTGGCATCTAGCTTGCATTTCAGGCCACGCCGACGCCGGATTTTCTGCGACACGGGGCCCTTAACGCTTTCGCTTTAATATAGAGAAAACTCCAAATAAACACATATCCACATTTGAGCCTTACCACACCATAGCCCCTGCGCTGTATTCCTATGAATTCCTACACCGCGATCAATGCGCAACGCTTTACCCCACAGTGTGGGCTTGCGCAAGCACACCACAGCTGACACCCATAACACACCACACCAGACGGCCATGGGAGGCAGGGCTGTCCAGCTCCGACTCAACGGACCAACTCAACCTGATCAACCGAGCGAGAAGGGCAGCTCAGGCAGCTGGACTCCTGGACTGAGGGTTCCACCCACTGCAGAGCGGAGGAACTACCTACGCTCGTGACCTATTTTGCTTAAATTCAATTCCCTCTTCTCTCTGATACGAGAAAGAAGGCGCCGACCTGTGCGGACGTGGACAGATCGGCTCCCGCTGATTTAAATATTTTCGGTCGGATTTTTGTGTTACCTGTGGCCAAGCTGTGCATCATGGGACGCGGTATCTTCTGGGAATCACGTCAATATCGGACCTTTTTCGGTGAGTGGTCCTTTTTCCAAATTATTGGAACTTTTAGTGTGCACCACGTGGGCGTGGCGCGGGTAGGCTTCGGCCTACCTCGACGAAGAGGGGCAACATGCCCTAAGTAGAGATGGTGGAGGAAGAGGAAATCTCTCGCGAAGAAGCGAATCGCCCTGGTTGGACTACAGCGCTGGGCAGAAACAAGAAAGCTTGTGTAGAAACGCCAGTTTCGGCGGGCAACGCATCGCACGTGGGTTCGAAGAGAGGCCGCCGCACGGCAGCCCCGCAATGCACGATGAAGCACCTCGCAGCCGTATCACGGCTCCCCCGGCTACCGAGGGGCCACATACGAATTATCGTCAGGCCGAGGGACGGACTTGACATCAGAAAAACAAGCCAAATTAGGCTCGCACAAGCTCTTGCCATGGCGGCTGCTCTAGCCCCGGTAGAGGCCGAGGGTGACACCGTTTGCCCTAACGTTGCCCAGAACATTCTTGTCGTTTCCACTGCGGCGAAGAAGAATACAAACGCCTACGCAGGGATCCAACATATTTGGCTAAGCAAAATATCATACAAGGTGGCGGCATATATGGCGGTCCCCGATAACACCTGTAAAGAGTCATGCGAGGCGTGGACACCGACATCAGCGAGGCCCAGCTCCAAACGATGATTGTCGACTAGTGAAATCCAAAGGCCCTAGAAGCCAAGAGGATCAAGAACACCACTACGGTTGTAGTGCTTTTCGACGGCATGAAGTGTCCGAACTACGTCATGTGCGGTGTCAGCTTGCTATGCTGCACGCTCTACAAGCGCCAAAACGACGTGTGTTATGCGTGTGGAGGCCTAGGCCACAGGGCCGATGTTTGCGCCAACCTAAACAAGAGGGTGTGGAGTCGCCTCTCCATGCACCCGAAGATCACCAGTGCTCACCGAGATGTGGCCTTTGCGGGGGACCACATCCCATGGCGAACAGAACGTGTAAACAACGCTTTTAAGTCCCTTACGTCGTGCGACGGAGAAGACGGCGCCGAATGCGCGCCAAAAAGACTCAGCAACAGCTGGCCCAGGAAGGCCGGCCACGTGATTCCAGCGTGACAAGTGCTCCCAGGCTGGGGCGCTCCGTCACGCCAGCTGGCCGCCGGCGCAGCTCTCGCTCTCGCTCCAGAGGGTGGTCTCACTCCAGAGGGCGCTCTCACTCCCGGCTGCGGATCCAGAAAAAGCCTACCTGGGCGGATCGTGCCAAGCCGAAGCCAGCGCCGCTGCCACCAAAGGTAACGCAGGTAGCATTGCCTGAGCATAGGGAAGACCCCAGAGCAGGTACATTGATCCAAGAGAATGCTCGCCTGAAGGCCGAGCTTCAACAGATGAGGGCTGACTTTGAGTCGTTCCGCAAATCTTACTCCTCGAAGGGTGAGAGACAGCAGATGCCCCCACCAGCAGAGGCACAGGTGCGCTCGGCTAAACGTAGGGCCTCGCCCCCGCAAGAGGAGTGGGACTCTATGGAGACCGAGTCCAACAGTGAGGCACTGGAAAGCATGCAGCGATTGATTAAACAGCTTGCTGATAGCATGACTACCCTACTTAAAGGAGTGTCGTCTCTTGAAAGTACGCAGGCAGCGCTAGCTATGGCACGATCGCCAACGAAAGGCCCGAGCATTGCACAGTCGCCTGCAGGCGCGGTTGCAGTCAACCCCATAAGGGAGTGGCTAATTGAGAAACGTTATCATGGCGGGCAACGCTAATCAGTTGGTGGTGTGGCAGTGGAACTGTGCTAGTTTCAAAAGGCGCAGGGCTCCGCTGCAGCATATTGTCGCTTCTCGGGCGGTCAAACGGCAAGTAATTATATACAGGAAACTCTCGGTGATGCGCTAATCTTCCCGGGCTATCGAGTCGTCTCGGTGCGCGAGGAGGGAAATAACGGTTTGGCAACCTTGGTCGCAAGAAAATGCTCCTTTCAGGAACACATAATACAACTGGGCAAAACAAGGGCGGAGTTGATAATGGTCGAAATCATCTCCAACAGCTGGCTCAAAAACAGCGTTTTCATCCTGAATGTCTACAGCTCGCCGTCGGACAATGGACAGGCGTTCGCTTCAATCATCGTAAAAGCAGTGTCTCTGGCCAAGGGAGCCCCCGCAGTGGTAGCGCGAGACTTTATTGCTCCGCACGACGCTTGGGGCTACCATAGGCAATCCCGCAAGGGTAACAATCTTCTACAGGCGGTATCGGACTGCTCGCTGGAACTTATTACGAATCCGCAATTCCCGACGAGAACTGGCACGTCGGTGGCCCAAGACATAACTCCGGACTAGGCGTTCGTCAAGAACGTCCCAGGGGCAGGGTGGCAAAACTTACAGGAGAATCCAGGTAGCGACCAGTTCATATTGGCTATTACCCTTGCAGTCGATGCAGTTCCCCTCAAAGAATTTAAAGTGACTGACTGGGATGCTTTGCGGAAATTGCGAAAGGAGAACTAGGATGAATACGACAGCTTAGACAGCCTCTTTGCAATGCTCAAGGAGAATGCTAATGCAGCGACCAAGGTTGTCAAAACGGACCTGAGGGTTTATCGGATGAATGCGCGTCTCGCGCAAATCTTAGAGGCCAAGAATTCCATCCTAGCCCGATGGAGGACGCAAAGATTCAATCGCAGACTTCGAAAGAAAATTGCGCAGCTCAATCACGAGATTGAAGCCTACTCTATTGAGCTGTCAAAACAGCAGTGGAACGAAGTATGTTCTTCGGTTGACGGCCAGGTGAGAGTGGGAGGCAAGTGGAACCTTCTCAAACAAATACTTGATGAGTCGCAGTTCAAGGGTAATCAGAGATTGGCTATTGACAGAATCGTTCATCGCCAAAAGGCGAAGGGGGTGTCCGAAAAGGCCCTCCTGCAGGGGTTAGCGGACAGATATCTTCCGCTGGGCCCTTCGGGGACGCGGACTATCCTGGTTACCAGGGGGGACTGGTTGAGGAGCTGGACGCACCTTTCACTGAACCCGAAAAGCGGGAGGTCCTCCACGAGCTCTGCACCGGGTCCGGATGGGATCTTAGATAAGCTCTTACGTAACTTGGACGGTAAATCCATCTAGAAGCTCACTGAGGAAGTCAACAAAATCTGGGAGATGGGGCTGGTCCCCGAATCCTGGAAGACGGCCTCGGTTGTGCTGATCCCAAAGTCAGGCAAACCTCTAGCGCCGGAGAACATGCGGCCCATCTCGCTTACGTCCTGCGTGGGCAAGGTGGCCGAGCATGCGATTCACAATCGGGTATCCTGGTACATAAAATGCAGAGGTATTTCCACACAATGCATATAGTAGGATTTAGACCTGCACTATCCCCACAAGACGTCATGCTCCTTATCAAGAGACAAATAATTGACAACAGCACCAGGGATACAAGAGGCATATTAGCTTTAGACCTGGTCAAAGCTTTTGACAATATCTCGCACAAGTTTGTGCTTGAGGCAGTCTTGGATATGAGGCTGGGACAACGTTTCTACGCATACGTTAGCTCCTTTCTTAGGGATCGCACTGCTACCATCAAGATCGGTCAAGTAAAATCTAAGGAATTTACCTTGGGAGCGAAAGGCTCCCCACAGGGGGCAGTCATATCTCCTTTACTCTTCAATATTGCCATGAAGCGCCTATCGGAGCTACTCGCCATGGTGCGCGGGACTAACCTTGCTCTCTACGCGGACAATATCACCGCGTGGTGCATGGGAGGGTCTAGTCGGTTCGGGCCTGAGCATGTCACCGGCTAAGTCCGAGTTAATAATGTACAGACCCACCCATCAAGGGGTGAGGAACCTCACTCCTTTAGAGCAGATTCCCATAGTTCTATACACACGGGATGGGCTGATGATCCCCCGGGTGGACTCCATCAGGATCCTCGGACACCTACTGGAGTACAAGGGGGGCAACTCACAGACTATAGCCCGCATCACCTCCAAGACGGAGAACATGATTATCCTCATACTCAGGGTCTCGAACCGCAGGGGAGGGCTGAGCGAGAGCAATCTCATTCGACTCTACCATGCGTTTCTCATGAGCCACATTTGCTAATTATGTGTACCGTTTGACAACTCCAGTACCATCGGTCAGGGCTGAGCATTTGGCCATACGAGACGCAAAAAACTTGGTAACAGCTGCTTCCACGTCACCAGCACCGATTATAATAATGCGCACTGACTCCACCTCGGCCATAAAGGAGATTCCGAAGGTTTACAATGCCCACCCTGTCACAGACGAAATACATCGAATGGCTGCACAGATGCCCGGTCAGATTCGGATACAGTGGATCCCACGGGACACTATTTCTGCTCACATACAAGCTGACACCGCCACCCACAGTGAGCAGCCACTAGCTGTGGAAGCACCTTTCCCAAGTGACCCCTATAGGGCGATTTCCTCCACCGCAACGAGATTCTCCGCCGCACCACACGCGATTTAATTCCATCATGTGGTTCAAACCTCCCAGGCGACCTTACACGCCAGGAGGAGGTGGTATTGCGGAGGACTCCGTGTGGGGGTGGCACTTACCCCATCGGTCACCTATGCCTGCCAGAACACCTCCGTGGATCATTTGCGGATACAATTACGAATGTCATATGATGCAAAAGAAACACATGAATAAATAAGGGTTTAGTAATTATCTGGAGTAGTTCGATTTAAAGCAGGAACGTGAATGTTTAGCAACGCATCTCACTCAAAATTCTACATATTCTGACAAAATTTCAAGTTCGTATAACGTGCAGTTTTTTTTATGAGTTGGGAAAACATTTCGATTTGTGGCTGTATGGCACCCTGGAATGCTTGAATGAGTAACTTTCTACAAAGGCTCTAACGAACCTACACAGAATAAACATTTATCGCACTTCACTCAGAACATTGCTTCATACTTCGAAGAAATATAAGCAACGTTCCTCGCATAGTTTGCCGAGGATACCGAAAAAAAACCTAAATACCGCACGTGTATAACGCATAAAATTTCGAAATGGTTGAAGAAAACGAGCACTCGCCAACCGAAAAAAAAACGAGAACGCTTTTGGCATTGTTGCACCCAATACGGATGCCTTGTTCACAATGAACGAGGTGCATGATGGTCTTTATTATATACATACCGAATGACGTAATGCGTTTGTGTATAGCTCAGTGGGAGTCCCCGCGTCCGGTCAATCGTGTGTGCCGTAGATTATATGCAACATGATTCAAGCAACAAGCGGGATCATAATTTCTACTCCTTTTCGATGACGAAAGCCGATTTCCTTCCAATCAATACCGTGTCCTGTTTTTTTTTTGTGATGATCTGGCAGTGCGTTTGACATAGTGTGCCACTTGGCTGCATCATTGCGGCGCTGTTGTAGCCTTCTTATCCAGTTCCCAGTTTCGCCTATATATTTCGCGTTCCGATTTTATGCTCCACTGCTGTCGCACGAAAACTTGAGCTGAAGACTTACTCGACAATGACTATCCCGACCAGGCTGCAATGACGAAAAAAAGGTGTGCTGCTAACCCTCCTGACAGAGCAAGGACAACACGGAAGTGGGCTTCACTTCCTTAGGGACGAGGGCTGAGCGAGTCATTTCAAAGATTTTCGAAGGGCTACGAAGTGCGAATCTGCCACATTTCTACAAGAAAACTAACGCAGCAACTCGTCAGAGTCAAAGACCACCTCGTAAAAGAAAATAACCTGCCATCTGTCTACAAGAATTCGTGCCAAGACTGCCAGGCGTGCGATAAGGCGGTACTGGGAACTTAAAAATAAGACTACAACAGCACCGCAATGATGTAGCCAAAGGGTACACGGTGTCAAACGCACTGGCGGAGTATCACGAGAAAACACAGTATTGATTGGCAATCGGCTACCGTCACCGAAGAGAACAAGTTAAATTTAACCACAGCTGTGTTTTGTTGGAAAGTGTCCTCTTTCAACAGTAGGGGGGGGGGGGGGGCAAATGGCATATTTTGCCCCCTTCCCGGTAGGTTTTTCTGTGGCCTGGGTTGCGTTGGCTCCAAGCCGCACCAGTTAGCGCGCTCTTCACCTAAATTTTCTTTACGTTTGCATTCTCTTGCGTTGAACTATTCCTATCCGGTTGACGAGCACAGTAACTTCTTGTAGCGTGCATGCGTTTCAACCGCCGCAATGCGTTCAATTGTGCGGTGACCGAACCTTCAAGGTTATGTGTTTTGCGGCTTCAGGCACTGACAATGCCGTCCACCGTGGCATTTTTCGCAGCCACTTTATCAAAATTCTTTAGCATGTGATAACATCGTAGAATGTTCTGACAAGTAAACCATAAAATGGATAAATATTCTTGTATGGGAATATCTACTGAGATTTTTCGATCTGAAAGGTCTAGCCTTTGTAACTAACTGTACGCACTACCGTAACACTGCCTTCTGGCAGCCATTGCGAAAACACCCCAAAAAGTTATCACGAATCAAACGTGGCTTTTGTTGCAAGGAAAGTAACTTTTGAGAATATGCGGGTAAATAATAATAATTATGTATGTAATTAGCAATATTGTCATGCAAAAATTGTAGGAGACAATAATGAGTTCCTTTATACTTTTGCCAGAAATTTAAAAGGCATTTGTGTTCTCTGCGTAGTATTAGGATGGGTGATCGTTCTTCGATTTACTACGAGTAAAGATGTTCCGATAAGGCCATATAATCAGATGTTGGGCAGGATACAGGACGCCCTTACAAGATTTTGCAGGGTTACATTTAGGAAATAACTAAAGTACGCAAATAGATGCAGAGCCTTTCGTACGTATAGGAATAGCACTGACATCAATGCGCATGCTTAGAACTTTATTTAGTTTCTTTGGCTTACTTACACTTTGGTAACATAGGGCATTTGCTCATTTGAGCGTACACAGCGTTTAGGTAGGGGGTGAAATACTGTTGCCAATCATGTTGGCAATACGGCCCTTGCTTCATAGCAAATTGTTGTCAAGGGTGAAATGTTGAATGCCAAAGAATGGTGAATTAAGCTTCCCCATCAAAAGGAATTGCAAGTTAGTGTCTAACGCACCCCATTTTTGACGTCATTCGGCGATTCTAGCATCCGAAGGCCTGACGAAACGCGCATGCGTGGAAACGGCAGATGGTATAGGAATGGGTTGCCTTGGCTGAAAACGTTTGACACCAAGCCTCGCCAGATGGCGCCCTGTCCACTTAATTTCTGCAATGGCAACGAAAAAGACAATGGAGATTTACAAGAATGAGAAGAAAGAAATTAGAAGGGACAATCTGTACGATGACAGAAATGGCAGTGCATTGCTATTTGAGGCTCGAGACGGTTGCCTAAGGACGAAAACATAGCGGAGCAAATATTCGGAACTAGATGAGGCATGTGTATGCTGCAGTAAAAGTCCAGAGACCACTCAGCACATCCTAATGGAATGCGACGGGATCCACCCAGCGAGAACCGTAGGTAACGTGCAACTCCCAGAAGCGCTTGGGTTTAAAGTGGAAGGAAACATCAACAGATTAGCTGTAGAGATAAGCAAGAGACGATTAGAGTACTGGTGGAAAAAAAAGTAGGGAAAAGATGGATACGACTTGATCTCTTAAAATCATAGGTAGCGGTACAAGGTAAATTTTCTGAAAAAGAAAGAAAAAGATTAATGTGAGGTATAGGAAAATGCTAGATAAAGAACATGTATAGTATACCTGATTAAATCAAGCCGGCTAGGTGACTTTTTGTCGCCGCCCCGTTTCAAAGAGGATAAATCATCACCATCATCATTCCTTTACGTTTGCATTCTCTTGCTGTGAACTAATCCTATTCGATTGACACGCACAGTAACTTTCTGCAACGTGCATGCGTTTCCCCTATGTAAGCTTGCCTTCACTGTATTCTGTAACAGTCTACGAATGGACACGAGACAATGTGAAGTAGGCTTGATACGAAAGAAGTGCCATTTTACAGAGAAAGCAGGCGTAGTACCTTGTCCAAACACCGGAAATCAAAAGGCGTGTAAGTCATAATGCTATTGACAAATTATAAAAATTTTGATAAACCACTAATAAAAAAAAACCGCATACACTCTGCAGCCTCTAAGGCTTCTTGAGAGAAACATACAATCTTTATTGTGATTACTATTCTTAGCTTGCCTTCCCCACTTCGCAGTTTGTATCGCGTTTCCAGCTTCTTTAAGCTAGCTGTCGTTCTCATAAAAAGGAACACTTCATTAACATTGGCATTGGTCGGCGAATAATTGGGGTCCCAGAGAACAATACCCAATGCTGTATCCGCTTGGCCACGGCCAATGACTGTGCAACGAGGGAAATATTCTCAGCGGTGAAAACTCGGAGGCTACACGAAAGGAGGCGGACTTCACGCGCACCCCGCTAAATGACGCAGCGTGTACTCGTACAGAGAAAAGTGTGAGAGAGGAACCCGGATGCAGTACACGGTTCATACATTACCCTTTTCGGCAGTGGCTCGTTCAGTTGCCTCTGTCGACCCTTAAATTGGCTCACGTGAAATGAAAACAATTATTTCACCACTAAGTACCTGTGTCCTCATCACTTGTATACTTACTTTACATGAATCTTAAATCTCTGACCGCTCCTACTATACACATGGACATCGTGATTACATACCAATAAACAAATTATTTACGAATCCTACGGATAATGCATCACCCACCGTCCGAGATACATGTTCACCACCGCTTCAGGGCTAATTGAATTTGCGACAAGGACATCTCCAAATTTTTGGCTCTGCCTCGATTTTCTTACCTGAATAAAACTGAAATTTATTCCATCTGTTTAAGACATAATCTGACCGTAGGCCTCGTAAACTCAGTACACGTTCATGACATTACACGAATCCTTTAGACCCTGATAATACACAGAGCTCTCGTCGCCAGGACCCTCACAGCAGGAGAATGTTATTCCGGCATCAGTGACCGACACAATTATCACAAAATACTTTTTTTTCAGAGACATGAAAATCTTCTCTGCTTTATTTGTATTACGAAAGCCATTATATAGATACTGGAGGCGCATTTTTGTCATCGACGTCGCCATTAGGTTTCGTATAAAGTTCAAATGCGATGAGGTCCTATCTCGCTGCGCACGCTGCTTACTTGAGGTGCGAGAAAAAGTGTGTGAGGGTGAGCCGAGAAGGATGGTGGCTTGATGTTCACCCACTGATGGAGGTCACGTGTTAAAGCGAGCGCTAGGCAGGCGGGGGGGAGGAGGTGAGCGTGCGTCTTCTCCTCTAGTGTGACCGTGCGCCGCCTGCGCCCTACCTTCGATGTAGCATCAGGCGCCGAGATGGCTGGTGGCAGCGTGCGGTGGGTTGGTGCGTGGTTACTGCTTGAAGTCGCGTAATGTTAAACTTTCCGAAGCACTTTACAGAGAGAGAAGCGTTCGCTTCCCTCGGTTTGCGCAATTCATTACGCCAGGGTTCTGAGATTGAATGTTCTCAATCAGAAAGGGGTGATTTTTTCATATTTGCCTGGGTGTGCGTGACACCATGCTAAGGGTGGATGGGTAGCAAACCTGGGTGCTCAGCTAGTACTGCCTCAAACTTTATTATTGTTGATGCAATCTCAATCAAATTATCCAGGCTGTATGAAACTGACATTTACTAAGCGTGTTTTTAAGTTCGTGCGAAAATACTGAACCTTCATTAAAATATTCCAAAAAAATTTTGTGTTGTTTTATTTCTTGAAGGAACATTTTTGAAAAGTTCTTCATAGTTACAAAGGTCAAAACTTATGTGGTTGTTGGATGTGCAGCGGGTGTTCTTCTGAACCAAAAGAATAACTGTAGGCTTGACTATTGTTTTGTAAAGAATTTTTGTTTTCTGAGGACTTAAATTTCAAGAATTTTCCTTAAACAAAAGCTTTAATAAAAAACGAAATTCCGATGGCAACACATTTTACTTGCTTCAGTAGGGGACCATGGGATTCAGGAAAATTCACAAAAATTGCCATTTGAAAACTGCAGTGGTTGAAGGAAATATGTTCCTTTTCACACGGGGTAAGAACGCGGCTGTGGTAACAGCGGGAACGCGGGCGTAAACAAATGTTCGCGCGCGAGCTTCCGCGGCTATCGTGGCCCCTTTTGCCCACGTACTGAGCTAGTGAAAGCATTAATTTACCTACATACGCTATATTTCTAAATGATTATACATGTAAATACATTCATACAGCAAACGCCACAGCACATAACGCAGACTTGCGTGGTGGCTAGGTGCAGTCACGGGGTTAGACGCGTTTGGCATCATTCTTAAGTAGCTTCCGTTGCTCATCTGAGGATGTGTCACGGCTGTCACCGATTCGTCGTCGGCGCGAAGCCAATCGACGGGGTATACAAGCCGGTTGGTCGTTCCGTACTCGAGCGAACACAGTGAAAGAGTCAGAGTCAGGATTAACAAAAAAAATATATTTATCGGCTCACGAGGGATATGACCTCGTCTGAAGCATCCTAAGCGTGATCGATTGAGCTCTACATAGATTTGCGTGGGGAGGTTTCCTAAGCGGGATAAACACAGAAATTGACCCACAGTGCCCGGATTGCGGGGAGGAGTTTAGCACTCTAGCACATATGCTCTGGCAGTGTCCTGCGTTACGGGATACGTCACTGGGACGAGGCCATCAGGACTGGGACGAGGCCATCTCAAGTACGGAACTCAAGCTCCAGTCCATGGCCGTCCAGAGGGCCCGTGAAAGAGCGGAGAGGCTTGGCCTCCCGATTCCGACATGGGAGCAGCCAGCGGCGAGCCGGGGGCCCCAGCGGGTCTCCGCCGGCTAGTCCCTCAGGACCTCAATAAAAGTTCATTGTCTGTCTGTCTATCGGCTCATAAATATACACAAATTAATAAAATAAAATAATAAAAAACACAAGACAGACTAACACACCTGAACTTAATATAGCACAATGATGAAGACAAATAAAGATGACGAGCAATTTAACAGTAGATATAAAAAATGAGACAGTGCGAGGATCAAATACACAAGAATACACTTAACAGTAATTGACTAAAACAAAGTTCAGAAAGAATCAAAGTTCAAAAGAAAACAAATGGTGTCATACGCATGGCCGGGCAGCAGCAGTAAGTCATAAACCGTGAAGTCGGCGCGCAGAGCTTTCCCGAAGAATGCTGGCGGGCCGATCTTGTCGAGGTGGATGTGATTGCTGGGCTGTGTTTCCAGGGAGTCTAGATCCGATGACTTCCCTGAAGCAGGTTCAGCTAACTTGAGGCGAACTACCGAGAACTTCGTTGCAGACGCTAGTTTGACGTCTCGTACGTCAACTAGTTACTTGGAGTTCCGATGCGGCTAGGCGGCCCAGGCGATACTGGACGGCGCTAGCTCCTTCACTGCTTCTCCGCAGATTACAGGCTCAGCTTCTAGACTAATCAGCAGGGCCCAAAAACCTGCGCTTAAATAGCCTCTCCTTTCCCTAGTTCCTTATGTAGGGGAACTGGCGGTATGCAGAGTTAACCTAATTAATTCATGACTCCTCCCAAAGGTCTTGGCCGCGCCCCTTTCACCATGGACGAGGGCCGGTAGATTCCCCTCTCTCCAAGGTCGAGCCCTGGCACTGTACCACACGGATGCACACGCACACCTAGGGGTCCGTAATCGGCGTGTCGCGTCTCGAAACAAGATGCCACCCCGTGAGGCCACGACATTTTTGACGCCCGTAATTCGGCGTGTCGCCTTCCCGAAATTATACGCCACACAGTGAAGAGACCACGCTTCTGGCGGCCGTTAATTGGCGTCAAAACCACTCGAAAACTCGACAAAATATGCCGCTCCGTGACAGGATGCCACTTGGTGGAAGCATTTGCCTAGAATGCTGGCATATTCTGGTGGTAAAAAAATTGCATTTTATTTTATTTGGCGCTTAATTTACTTAGAAAGGGAATCTTTACTGCATTTTAGGTCGTTAAAACTATGAAGCTTACTTCGTGAAGTTCTATAATACTTTGTAATTGTTATCATTGCATCGCCTTTCGGGCAAAACTTTGCCGGAAAGGTGCGAAAAACAAAAGGTGCTTGGATTGGGTGCATGCGTAAGAGCATTCGCCTGTTGCATTTATTTTGTATTCTTCTTCATACAATGGTTTTGTGTTACTGGCATCTATGAAGTTTTATTGGACATGAACGGTTTCATTTACATTCATTTATTGTCGCAGGTGTGGCACAGATCACGGAGAGCAAGGTTAAGGTAGCACGTGACCGATCCAACGACCCATGCGCTGTTAAGCATTAAGCTTATACATTGACCATTGAATGAAGAAATGTGTAATTAATAGCGGATGCACACCACAGAATGTACATGGTGCTGAAGATAGGCGTAGATAACACAAAGCAAAAGTAATTATATCTATACTGCAAACCACAAACACTGTGGACGTGTTGCGAGTAGTGCAACCACATTGTATTCCAATGTACAAGAGAGTAGTAAAACTTGCTTGTTACAGCCATATATGGCCAAATAGCCGATTCTCGCAATAAGATGGCATCGGTGGTGGTACCCACCTTGTGACTGGCGTCGTCGGACAAGGAAAACAAGGGGCGCTATAACCTAAAATGATTCCAAACTGTGTCGATTCCAATTTCTGGAATGAGCCTCCACGATTGGTCAAAACATTTTCGGGCGACTCCCAACTTCACCTGTCTGTCACACGACGTCACGAAAACCGCGATAGCTCCCAATCTGATATAACGTGTACACACTGATTATGCATGATTAAACAGCACAAAAGAAAAATAATCATTCCTGATTCGACGCCTTTTAACCATTAGCCCTCTGCTCTTGGTTCAATGTTCTTTTTGGCTAGGCCCACTTCGCCTCCCTGTCACGCGACCTCACAAAACCGCGAAAACTCACCACGTCAAAGTGACGTGTACGAAAAAAAAATGCATTAATATGCTGAACAAAACTGAAAATTTTTCTCAATAGCCACAGACTGCCCCGTTCCGAACGGAATAAAAGATGGCTACCCGCCGATCGCTCAGGCCCTCGCTACTCGCACCTGCCGGTGAGCATTTATTTATTTGCCCATGATAAGCCTTTTTGAGTGGCCGTAAAATGTTATCGAGGCCCTTCGGCATGCATATGACATCGCTCTGCCAACTCTTTCTTACAGAGTATCTGTTTTAGCGGCATTCTTATCCTACCGTTGCACGCCGCCGCGATTTTCGACTAGCCACCGCAAGCTAAGTAAGGCGAAGTGGACCAATCGGAAAAGCCGGCACCACCTTCTTCGTGCGGTTATCTATTTTCACTGTGCTGGCTCGGCCCCATCAAAACCCTCTCATGCATGCATGCATGCTCCTCGCCTCTTGTCAGTCAATTAGATAAAAAAAAGTTGTCGCAGTTTCACCTGAAAGGCGAAGCATCAATTGCGATAGCAAATTTGTAGAGAGCTATACGGAGTAATGATATTAGCTTTATCAGCTGTATAAACTTGGACATGCAGCAGCACCGGCAACACGCAGAACTATTGTCGACGCTGTCGGCGTTTTGCCCGCGTTCGCTCAAAATGCGTGCGGCGTTGGTGACAGTTGCCGGAGCCTCTGATATAAATAGGCACTTGGTGCCGCAGCTAAACGTCGCCTCCCTTCCCTCCCCCTCCCCCCCCCTCCCCCACGGCCTCTCGCGCGTCGGAAGAAGGCGCGTTTGCTCTACATATATGGTGATTGTAAAGGAGGAAAGAGACGCCTACTTCTGCAGCCCTTAAGCGAGCACGGCGCAGAACGCGCGTTTCTTCTCCGCCGTGCGTTCACTCTCCATGAAAGACGCGCCCCTCGCGCCCTTTCACTCGCACATACAGCGTTCGGCGCGCGGCGACGATTTCATCTCCAAATGACGTCATACGGAACCTCACGGCGACGGCGACGGCGACGCCGACGGCAGAAATCTGCTTTTGAGTGTCCATATAATTGCTATCGCAATAAAACCGGCGAGTGTAGACATTGTTATTGGTTTTCAAAGCGAACAAAGCTGACCTCCTATTAACAAGGAGAGTGCTTGATTGGGTTGTTCAGACAACGGTGCGGGTCACCGCCCGATGCTTGCGTCAGTGTTTACCTAAACTTGACGTCATGAGTTTGGAATCAAAACAGTTTGGAATCATTTTACGTTACAGCACCGCAGCTGCGGTGGCACACAGGAGGCTCGAGACCGAAAACGAAGGCGCTGCACGACGATTGTGGAGGAGTAATCGCGAAAGCGGGTGCACGCAGAGAGATGTAGAACACACAGCTCGCTAAATTTCAAAATCACGTGCCTCTATTTCGCTTTAGCACATACACATTATGTCGGATTGACCAAGAATGAACAAGTAACAAATCAATGAAGAAATCAATGGAAATGAAAGAAAAATTAAGGAAACTATTGTATATAACACGCCATTTTGCTAACAGGTAACCTGGTAACCTGTGAGCTGAGACTAATGCTACAAGTTTTATTTAGGCATTTTTAATTTTTTGTGTACGTGTGACGCACAACAGGAGCGTGCGAGGGTTATATAAACCCATTCGCTGCTACTAGCACTTGGTGCGCATATAACCGATTTATGTACGGTATTTTAAGGACTACAGTCCGCACCCTGTGTATAATCCGCAGGGATCGATTTGGGCGAAAGAAAAGCGGCGGGGTTGGGGCGAACGAGACCGACGGCGTCAGGGTGAGGGCGAGCGGCTGTAGCGAAGGTTCGGAGCTAGGGCATCAGCGGCAGCGGGTTCATGGCGAGTAGCATAAGGAACAGTAGGTCGAAAGGTACGGGAATAAGCGTCGGCGTACGTCCGAGCAGGTGGTGGCCATCGGTTGCGGCAGTGACGAGCGACGTGGCCGATGCGACAGCAGTGGAAGCAGTTCGGCCTGTCATCAGGGGTACGCCATTCGGACGGGTTGCGGTATGGAGCAGAAAAGGACTGCCGGGGACGAGGAGGGCCGCTAGAGAACTGGTGATCGAACGCTGGGTTGAGTCGTTGAACACACGGAGTTCAGACCCATGTTCTCAAATTCCTGTCGGACGACGACCTGAATCATTGGAATCGTGGCTACCGGCGGATCGGGAGGGGTCGCGGAGAAGGCTGGCGAACAGGTGGCCTCAAGCTCGCGGCGAACAATACGGGTTACGTCGTCACAGGTGGTCGTCCGACGCGGTCGACCCTCACATGTCGACGTAGCAGCAGTGTTTGGTAGCCGCGTGATGTGGTGTGAGATACGGCGGCTCTTAGCCTGTTCAAGGCGACGGCGTTCTTTTATGACGGCGTCAATAGTCGAGACGTTGCCGAAAACGAGCAAATTGAAAGCGTCGTCGGCGATGCCCTTTAGCACATGTGCCACTTTATCTGCTTCAGACATAGTGTCGTCCGCTTTGCGGCATAGAGCCAAAACGTCGAGGATGTATGAAACGTAGGGCTCCGTAGATGTCTGAACACGGGACGCAAGAGCCTTTCTCGCGGCAACCTTGCGCCCAATGGGGTCACCGAACAGTTCCCGGAGCTTCTCTTTGAAACTGTCCCAACTGGTTAACTCATCTTCATGTGTTTGGTGCCACACGCGTGGGGTGCCGCCGAGATAAAAGATGACATTGGCGGGCATAATCGTTGGGTCCCACCTGTTATTAGCACTGGCGTATTCATAGAGCTTGAGCCATTCGTCAACGTCCTGTCCCTCCACGCCAGAGAACACACCAGGGTCGCGATGTTGGGCAACCGTGACGATTGGAGCAGGCGGACGAGCCAAAGCCGTTGCAGACGCGTTCTCCTCACCGGGAGGCATGGTGATAAGCTCGATGTACCGACCACTTCGGAGTTCCGTGGCGAGGACGGGGATCGCAATCCTCCACCAGAATGTTACGTGTGGAAAGACACACATGAAAGAGGCTATTTACAATATATTTACTCTTGAACCAAGCCACCAGGCCGACACCTTGCTCGTGCCAGAAGCCCAAACACACTTCATCGTCTTTCTTGCGGCGGCTCATCTCGAACATCTCTAGATGATATCGTAATAGTATTGTTTGTCTGCACCCTATGTATGATCGCAGGGACAACCTTCTACACAATTGGGGTCATTTACTGGTTGGTCAAAACATTTTCGGGCTGCATTACCTGCGACCAGTGAACGGTAGCTGAGTAAACATATTATTGTTCACCGCTAAATGTCTGAGTCCTTAATTAGAAAAACCTATAGGAGGCATTACAAAAAGCGTTCAAGTCAATCTCGTCGGGGCTGCTAGAACAAAATAAGACAAGTATCTCGGATTTGACGAACGGCACCTCGATGTCTTCTTCACCTTCAGAATCTAACTTTCTCGCGCGCGCACTACTACGCGGACCATAAACAATGCCGTGTAGGTGCCAACACGACTGGTGTTGTATTTCGCGCATATAGGAAGTCGCATATAAATTTGGTAGTCCATTTCGAAACTAACTGTGGGCATGCGCTGAAAAATTTAACCTCTGGACAGCAGACAATTTCGGTATCGCGAGGAGTTTTTGCTTACGAATTGTCACGGTGTTTATATTTTACGGCTCGTAGACCTTTTTCACGGTGATCCCGTGGGCGCCGCCAACTTTGATCACGTAGTGATGTTGATTGCCTCAGCGGCCGACGTTGCCTCTGTGCTTACAGTGGATGTGAATAACGCCCATTGTGGCTCTGTAAACCTATGTTTCGGCGCATAAAGTAGACGATGACTGACTAAAGGACAGTAGACGTCAGCTTCGGAAATTTGTGTGTTGTCGGAGTCAACGTCGCCTATGCTTAGGTGCAATAATTATATTCACTTATTCATGATACGGAGGCAATTCAGGTGTGTGTATTTTTGTGTGAGTTGGCGGGGATATTTGTGAAATAACGTGCGAGAATCGTGTTATGCCATGAAGCGGCGCTTCTCCGTTTCACACTATGTAACGGGTGGCACTCACTCTTGCCGACATTCCGGGGTTGAAGTCACTTGCTTGGAGGTGAGAGTAAGAATGCTGGAGGATATGTGAGCGTTTTTATCATCGCGGAAAGCCATCCACCGCGAAGGTCCGGTAACACAGGTATTCCCTGTTTAGCAGCCTTCCATGAATTTGGCCACAGATATTGATTCCATTTTTTTCCATGCCAGTCACTAACTTTCCAGCCCAACTACTGCACTCATGCGCACATATCTTTACTCTTCCGATCCACATTTTGCAGCATGAACGAATTACAGTGCGTTAGTGATCACGCAGCTGAATTTCCGACAGCTGCTCACACAGTAGCACGATAGAAGCGGTAATGGCGTCACAGTCGTGCGCTTTTGCCCGCGTTCTCCTGAGGCAGCGGCGCGCTGCCGGAAGCGCCATGTTATTTCTCTGAATCAAACTAACTACTCTGCGAAAGGGATCTATAATTAATACACTCTAAAAATAGCACAAGTCGTCACTACCAGCTGGAGATATAGCTTGTGCGTAGACACTATCAGTGTGGAAATGATTTTGCTATGTGAGCTAACGCGGGAAATGTTTGCCGACGCAGTCTGACATTATCTGCAAGCGCACCTTCGACTAAAAAAATCAAATCATGTATAGTCGGCAGCCACACATCGTCTGCACCCCGCCAATTTCAAATTTCAAACTTGTATTGTCCACGTGCTTTATTGCGGAAAATCCAGTACATCCATAAACGTGTCCTCCGAGATATTTACCATCCCAGCAGCAGACAACAGCCACGGAAAACTAGGCAATGTAGGCAAAGGAAGGTTCATTTTAATACACTCGCAAAAAAAGAGTAAAATGCGGTGGCATTATGCAAATGTATTCAGCATTAGGCACATGTATTCAGCATAATATAAAGTCACGAAATCCTATTGCGCAATCACGCAATTGGATTTATGTTCGTGCATTAAGAACATAATGGCGCAATGAAACATGTGGGCTGTGTAAAAACTTTTGAGCTTGAGCCGTGCTCTCGAAACGAGACTTGACCCCCTCGTACATCTCCAACAGCTTGACGTTCACGTTGAGCTTCAGCCGAAGTGTTTAGGCTAACTTACCTTTGAACGCTAATACCTGATGCTGGAACATTATGCTTTCCTTACTCATTCTTAAGCCGTCATTTAGCAGGAACACCTACGAGCAGTACTTATATATTACCACTGCACTGCAATCGTATCGTTTATTTAGCATAAAATCTCCAGGTATCGTTCACACCAAAGCGGCCACTTCTTACATTTCGATGCGTGAAGCCCATCTACGCTGTCGCAACGGTTCTGCCACTTCTCAAATGATGATGTGGCTACTATTTATCCACTCTTCGGTGATGCAAGGCTACTTAATGTTCACACTGCAATTCGTGTTTCCTTAGGTCCGACGTGTTTATCCAATATCCGTTGTAACAGACTTCGTTGCTCAACCGTTGCCATACGGAAATTATCTTGCGTTCCACACAATTGGCATAAGGAATAATATCTATGTCGAAAGAGCGAGCGAAAACAAGCTCAAACGAGAACGTTTGCTTAGTCGTAATATTGGTTTCGCTAGCATTGAAATTGTAAGGTGGTGCAAAATGTCAATGGGAAGCGCGAGTACTGCTAAATACGGAAGCCGGAGCGTAAACATACCTTTGTGCATCGCAAATAAATAACACTCCTGTACAAGCACACGTTACGGTGCACCCTCTAGAGTTAGGTGAGCACCGATGATAAGCATCACTACAAATTAACGGTGCTGTTCTGGTTGCTGTTCCGAGGGATGTTTGTCTTGAAGTGATAATGTGTGAAGCAGTCATTCTCCGTGTGCCACACTTTTCAAGCGATCAGCTACTGCATAAAGTTGATCTCATTATTTCTACCAACTGAATAGAGCGTACGGCTTCCGTTTTGCAAAACCAGCAAGCGTCGATTTAATTCAAATAAACATAAGACGACGGATCCTGTGGTTATCAACCGTGCCGGTGCTATCGATGATGGGTGCTTGGCAGGCTCTCGGACCTGTCGGTACCGTAGATGAAGTGGCCAGCGCCATCGCCTTCCTGTCTTCGGAGGACGCATGGTTCATTACGAGCCACTTGCTGCCTGTCGACGGTGGCTTTTTCCTCCTAGGAGGCCTCAAACCTATGTATTCACCAGAAGCAGAGGCTGCGTCCACACTTGCCACTGACGCTGTTGCCACACTTGGATAGTGATATGAGTTGACCAGAAAATTATGACGGGAACATATTTCTTGTCTATATCTGTCAAATAATATAAATAATAAAAAATATATCTGACTAACCAGCTTTGTGTAACTCGGTTTGGCATAGGTGTTGGACAAATATGGACGCAACAATATGCCAAACACTAGGTATCTATATATTTCCCGCATATAACATGCGTAACTCTTACGGCTGCGATGCAGGACTGAAGATAACCTTACAGCGCAAACGGCATTTATATGGTCAAAATGCAAAACCATGTACCGGAGATACGGAGCCCACCCGATTCTAATATGAACACTGCGGAGGTCCGACATAGCCTAAATGAAACTATTCCAGTTGAAACCAGCAGACAACCGTGAAATTTGTGTAGCCATGAGGTTTCAATTTGGATATAGCTGACATATTCAAACCGCACAAGAGTTGTATGGATGACACGGATATTTATGCATGGTGGAACACTGTGCTGCGAAGTAATACTTTCGATACGAACGTAAAAATTACGACAGGAGACACACACTAAACGCATACTAGCAACTGTTTAATGGCAGCGATGGTCGAAATGTATATGTAGTGATAGTAAGCAAGATGCATAGCCACATGGCTGTATATCAATTAGATGCACGTCAATTTTCTTTTTCAGACGTTCGTTTCTACGCCATTTTGTGCTAACGCTGGTGTGCTAACACACGTGCCATTTATTCTCGACGCAATATGGGATGCTTCACAGATCGCACTTACCGCGCACTTTGTGCACGTCGCAGATCGCTTTCAAGATACGGCTCCGACGCGGCCGCCGCCGCCGTTGTCAACATGATGCCAGCGTCTCGTCTGGGGAAAATGACAATCCGCTAGACACACCGACTCCGGCGACTGCTTTGAAAGTATTGGATCCATTTGACCTCATTAGAAAAGTTATCAGAGCCCCCGACAATGACATTGCGATGGCTCTTTTAACGGACTGAGACACTAGCGTAACGCCTTTGTTTGCCGTGAAGCGTAAGAAATCCAGGCTCTCGCTTCGTGTGTTTGTTGTGCGTGACAATAAGGGAAGCTCTGGTTGGCAAGCACGCCTGAAGCACCCCGCCTCGAGATTTGCATATACCCGACAAGGTTATGCTGGCTCAGATGTGTTCTCGTAGCATTTCGTTTACGCATCGCCCAGTCTGTCCGACGTACCAAGGCCAACAAGGTAGAGGGGTGTTGTAGTCAGCATTTTTTTGGTTCAATGTACATATTTGTGCCTCCGTTTTCTGTCACACGTTCACCTTGCTAGATCTTCTTTTGTTTATTTTTACACACATTCTTTTTAGCCGGATGGCTGCAGACAGCACCAACTTGGTTTTGCAGGCAGTAGGACTTCACAATAAGCGCAAGTTGTTTTTCCGCTTCATAGTTTTGGTTTTTTTTCGGCGTGGGCCTGAGGTATTTGCAACTGCTGTCAGCAGGTCGCGGCATGCGGAGTCCACGACGCCCCTTATATGTATACGCAAGCTGTCACACACTGTGGACGAAATTTCTTTACTGGCTGTTCAAACAAGCAGTTGTCATGTCCCTGTATTTCATCAGTTTCGAATTGCCCGAGTTAAGATCGAGTATCCTTGTTGGACTTCGGGTGGAATATTTTCAACAAGTATGCTACGTGAAAAATGTAATTGGAGAGTCCAGAAACTACATGCATTTGCTGCCTGGTATTTCGTGGGTGAAATCTAAATCTGTGTAGGCTGCTTGAACCTAGAGTAGCACACTGTTAGTATGTTTGGGCTTGGAATTCAGCCTTTCAAGTAGGCGAGGTAGTCCTCGTAGCTGTAACATTTGCTTACTTCAACTTGCTGAAGTGCTCCTTATAGGACTCGGATATCTCTTGCCAAGTTTAAAATCGCATACAATAGGTGCCGTATTGGACGCAATGCATATTTCCTTTCTTGTGTTTGTGTACACATTTTCTTTATTATTGGCCAGCATTGCAAGACTTAAAATTAGCAGTGCTCGTGCTACACTGATTCTGAGACCATTTGTTACCGTAAGCTTCATTGTGCCCCTCTACTGCTTCTGCGACACTGTCCTTAAATAAGTTGCAAAACATGTCGTTGACGTGAGCTTAACAAACAGTTGTTAGTTGCTTGTCCTTCAAGTAGTCTACTAATTCGACTGAGTCCGGAATAAGAAAGGGTGCCGTTGCAGAAACAGGCCGCTATCTTTGCCACGTGCCCTTGTCTTGGACTAATACTCTTGAAAAGAAAGACTTCTTGATGCCTCTTGGCGATAAATATGGTCTAGACCACAAGAAAAGAAAAAAAGTTATGAGTAATTTCACTCTGTCAAGGTGGCTAACCAGCCAAGCTGTTTTGCACACGACACAGAGGGGACACAGAATTTTGAACAAAGGTACGAACACATTATTGTTTTGAACGGTGGTCATCGTGATGAAAAGTACGCACACAAATTGTCCTATCACCTCTGTTATTATTATATTTTATTATAATAATATTATAAGGATGTTTATTGGACGGCACTTGAAGCAGCGCAAGGGTGACAGTCCAAAAAGCGCAGAACAGACTCTCTGCACGAGCGGCGCTCGAGAGCCGAAGAAAACGACCCACTAGAAGTTACTGGAGAAGGAGACCCACTTCAAGGCACTGGAGCGGGCGACCCACTTCAGGGTTCCAACGCTTCGCTACAATTACCCCGGGTGTGAAAAGGGAGCCGCCCGGCGACTTAACAGGTTGTCACCATGAGTGGGTCATGGTATATCTTGAGGCGCTCCACATTGACAATGTCGCGCCCTCGACGGCGCATGTCCGAAGATGGTTCAACGGGTTCGATGAGGTAATTTACTGGGGACATGCGTTCGACGACACGGTATGGGCCTTCGTATTTGGGCATTAGTTTCGAAGAGAGTCCAGTTGCGGTGGTAGGGACTGAGAGCCAGACGAGCGCCCCAGGGAAAAACGTGGGCGCAGAAGTGGTGGTGTCACCGCGAATGCCCTTCTGCCTCTCTTGTTCATTTGTAGTAAAGGTCCGGGCAAGGTCGCGACACTCTTCAGCATGTCTGGCTGTGGCAGATATGGGGGCATACTCAGACGTGTCTGGCTTGTATGGAAGGATCGTATCGATCTGTGCGACAGGTGGCGGCCGTACAATAAGAAGAACGGTGAGAAGCCAGTGGTACTCTGAGGGGCGGTATTGTAGGCGTAGGTGACGAAGGGCAGAATGGCATCCCAATTTGTGTGGTCGGTGGCGATGTACATTGAGAGCATGTCGCCGAGCGTGCGGTTAAATCGCTCTGTGAGACCGTTTGTCTGTGGGTGGTAAGCAGTAGTCTTGCGGTGAACGACGTGACACTCTTTGAGAATGGCTTCGACGACTTCCGACAAGAAGACACGGCCTCGATCGCTGAGTAGCTCCTGGGGTGGACCATGACGCAGTATGAATCGCTGGAGCAGAAAGGAGGCAATATCTCGTGCTGTAGCCGCTGGAAGGGCGGCAGTTTCGGCGTATCGCGTGAGATGGTCAACAGCGACGATGGCCCAGCGGTTACCAGCCGACGTCAGAGGAAGAGGGCCGTATAAATCGATGCCAACGCGCCCAAACGGCCGGTTAGGTTGTAGACCTGCTGGCGAGAGGTTCGGCGAAGATTTCCGGCGCTGACAATCGATGCAGGAGCGAACAAATTTCTGACCGTACCGGTACATTCCCCGCCAAAAGTACCGTTGTCGAATTCGGTGGTAAGTTTTGTATACCCCAGAGTGTGCACACTGCGGATCAGACTGGAACGATTCGCATATTTTAGAACGGAGACTGCGGAGTACTACCAGTAACCACTGGCGGCCGTCGGCGCTGTAATTGCTTCGGTGAAGTAGCTTGTCGCGAATGGCGAAATGGTGGGCTTGACGACGCAATGCGCGATTGGGTGGTGTTGCCGATGGATCAGTGAGCAAGTCTTTCAGCGAGACAATCCATTGGTCCTTGCGCTGTTCTGTAGCGATGGTGTGAAGTTCGATGGAAGAAACGGCCAGCTGAGTTCCTGAGCAGCGGGCGTTGTCGTCGGGTAAGGGGGAGCGCGAGAGGGCGTCTGCGTCGGCATGTTGGCGTCCGTTGCGGTAGAGCACGCGGATGTCGTAGTCCTGCAGACGAAGTGCCCAACGGGCGACACGGCCTGAGGGATATTTCAATGACGACAGCCAGCATAGTGCATGGTGGTCAGTAACGACATCGAACGGGCGGCCATACAAATAAGGGCGAAACTTCGTAAGGGCCCAGATGATCGCCAGGCATTCTTTTTCGGAGACGATGTAGTTGGCCTCGGCTTTAGTAAGCGTACGACTTGCATACGCCACGACATATTCAGGGAACCCTGGCTTGCGCTGCGCAAGGACAGCGCCAAGGCCAACACCGCTGGCGTCCGTGTGTACCTCTGTAGGCGCCGTAGAGTCGTAGTGGCGTAGTATGGGCGGAGACGTCAACAAACGACGGAGCTTTGCGAACGCGTCCTCGCACACTGACGACCACGAGTCGAGGGGCCCCTTACTGCTAAGGAGCTTCGTCAGTGGCGATATAATAGTGGCGAAGTTTCGGATGAAACATCGAAAGTAGGAACACAGTCCTACGAAACTGCGCAGTTCTTTGACGGACGTAGGTCTAGGGAACTCGGCTACGGCCCGAAGCTTGGCTGGATCTGGGAGAATTCCATCCTTGGACACGACGTAGCCCTGTATTGTCAGCTGTCGTGCTGCAAATCGGCACTTCTTCAGGTTCAACTGTAGGCCGGCGTTACTCAAACGCGTCAAAACATGCCGGAGGCGTTGAAGATGCGCGGAGAAGTCCGGAGCGAAAACGACGACGTCGTCGAGGTAGCACAAGCACGTGTGCCATTTCAGGTTGCGCAAGACGGTATCCATCATGCGCTCGAAGGTCGCGGGCGCATTACACAGTCCGAACGGCATGACGTTGAATTCATACAAGCCGTCGGGCGTGACGAAGGCTTTCTTCGGTAGGGCGTCCTCAGCGATAGGAACTTGCCAGTACCCTGAGCGCAAATCGAGCGATGAAAAGAATTCAGCTCCTTGGAGGCTGTCAATCGCGTCGTCTATTCGTGGCAGCGGATAGACGTCCTTGCGGTTTATCTTGTTGAGCCGTCGGTAGTCCACACAGAACCGTGCGGAACCGTCCTTCTTCGCAACAAGAACGACCGGAGACGCCCAGGGACTGTTTGATGGTCGAATAACATCCCGTCGAAGCATGCCGTCGACTTGCTCGTTAATTACACGACGTTCGGCAGGAGATACGCGATATGGACGTTGCCGTAGTGGCGGTTGGGAGCCAGTGTCGATGCCATGCGTGACAGTGGACGTGCGGCCCAGGGAAGTCTGCGCGACATCGAAAGATGGGCTAAATTCTTCCAACAGGCACAGAAGCTGTGAACGCTAGACCGGCGTAAGTTTTTCATCGATGGAGGAGCCAAATACATCTTCGGGCGACGAATCAGACTTCGAAACAGCACTAAGAGTGAAGGAGCTGGGCCAGTGCGTGTCATCGGGTGCGTCCACTACTTGTGCGTCTTCGATGGGTTCCACTCTGCCGAGACATTCCCCTCGCAGCAACGTGACAGTATATGGGGATGGATTACTAACAAAAATAGCGCTCTCACCGTGAGTGATTTGCACTGTCGCAAAGGGCACCAACAATCCTTTCTTAGTGCGAACGCGGTCAGATGGCGAAAGGAGTGCAATTGTGTGGCAGAGACCGTCGCAGTACACAGACACAGCCGCTGACGCGTTCGGAGGCACTTGGGTATCGTCTGTGACGAGTATCTTATTTGAAAGCGATGGTCTCTCTGCCGGCGTCATCTCTGAGAACGGCGAGAGTTCTATTTTGGCGGGTGTGAGAGAAGATTGAGAAGTGTTTTGCAGCGATAGCAAATGGCGGGGCCATGTCAGCGCTGTTCATGCTACATGAAGAATATAGCGCACTTTATCAGCCACCACAAAAGAAAGAAGCTGTGATCCTCCTTAATCTTATGTGTGAAGAGGCCACCTCCGAAGATTTGTCTGCCTTGGTGAGCCGGGCTGAAGTGTTTTTAAAAGAAATGGTTATAACAGAAGAGATGGTACAGCATGTGGAAGCCACAACAAGGGAGCAGTCGAAATGTGCCAAGTGGTTTGCATACAGAGCAAGCCGGGTAACTGCTTCTGTTATGAAGTGTGTGTGCAGCACAAGTCTGAGCAAGCCGGCAATTAGTTTATTAAAAAAATATGTTACCTAGAGAAAAATAAGTTTTCTTCTGCAGCGACAGAATGGGGACGTCAGCATGAAGGCACTGTCATCTCCACCTACAAGAAACAAGCATTGCAACACCACACCAATATGACACTGCGAACAGTTGGTGTTCGTTTAAATACCAAGTATCCCCATCTTGCTTCATCCCCAGATGCTCTTGTCAGCTGTTTGTGTTGTGGTGAAGGCATTTTTGAGGTGAAATGCCCCTACTCTGTGTCAGAGTCTGGGATAGAAGCTTGTGACTTGTGACAAAGCTTGTGATAAAGTTTTGTGACTTTGTTGTTTGGACACCTCTTTAAGTGCATATTGAAAGTATAATGGAAGACAATGCATTATTTCATGGAATTGTGGAATCTGCAATGCTTTATTTCACAAATGTTGTCCCACCGGAAATGTTTGCAGGGTATTTCACCCGAAAGGATGCACCGGAGGTTGGCACTAGCTCCGGAAATCCTGCCTACTGTTACTGTCAGGGCCCTGAGACAGGCAGAATGGTGGCATATGATGGGGAACTCTGCCGATAGAAATCGGCAATACTACACCCCCATTGGACTAAAGGGAAAACCGAAGCAGAAACGCTGGTTTTGTGCAGATTGTGAGCCGCTAAAGAAAGCATAGGAGAGTCCCAGAGGCCGGCGTTCAGGTTTTCAGTGGACGGAAACATAATTACGAGTCATTTGTCTCTCCACATGAATGTGCACCACCTTGCCTAAATTTCTGTGCTGCATTGTACAAATCCACACTGGGCTCAAGTGATAAAGTGCTGCATATTACTTTGCGTATCACACAAGCTTATAGCATGTGTAAAGTAGGAGAGAGTTGAGAAAAAATGAACTCTGTTACGACAGAAAAATTTATGAAAGCAAAGAAACAAAGCATGCAAAAAGGAAGACTGCAAGCAAGAATGCATAATGAAAGCATAAAATATACAGGATGAAACTCCGCAATGATGAGGAGTGCTAGCTCATTTGTCAGACAAGTGCGAAAAGTATAGGCTTTTATTGCGCACTTGATTTAATTTTTACATGAAGTATTTACTGGCAGCAGATTGCAATTGAAATGTTTAAAGAAAAAATAAAAAAATCACACTACTCTCTGAACTGTCATCATTAAGTTGTGGCTTCAACTACATTTGTTTTTATCACTAACATTATGTGACAATAAAAGGATTCCAAAGTGATGTCATTTGGAAGTCTTCTATTTTTTGTGCACACTTTTGTGTAATTAAACAGAGTGGGCAAGTAAATATGAAGAAATATTTTCTGCATGCAGTCAGAATGGCCAGAATTACCGACACACTTGAATGACTCCATACAAGTACTGCCCTCTGTAAACTAACACGAATGTGTCGCAAACTTAGCCACAAGATTTTTGATTAGCAGGAACGACAGACTGGCAGAAATTAGTGCACAGCACACGACAGCAATCTTGTCGAGTGGAGTGAACTGGAGTATGCGTCCCGCTTTGCGAGTCGCATCCTCTAGTGGCAGGGCTTACTTCATTATAACACACTTCTTCCTAAATAGGCCGATTATCCTTTCAATATCTATTCTAACATTGACAAGTTTCCTTGTTCTCTCTACAGCTACTGCCGAGAGTTGCCTTTTGCCCTTTGTGAACGCAGGAATGTGCAGCCTTGAACAGTACAGACTTACAGCGCCCACAATGTTGAAGCCTCGATAAGCCAAAACCACGTCCCCTTGTGACAAATGGTCAAGAATGCCACTCAATTCAGTAATGTGGTTGTCAGGCGTCCTTCCTCCCCAGCCCTCAGAAACAAAAGTGATCACCCCCTGGAGGCATATTCCTATGAGGTACTTGGCTGTGTTACTACACTTATACTGAGACCAAGTCTCACTCCTTGGCTTTAGAGATAACAGCCGCCCAAGTTTGATATCAAAGCAATCAAGTATTACAGCTACCTTTACTCCAAAAGAAACGGAAAAGGCCTGTGGCATTGTCCTTTTTATAGCATGCGTTGAGGGTCATGCTATTAGGGGCTGAAGTCTGGCAAATGCAACATGCAAATATTTCTAGAATATTCGACTTGCAGTTGATTCAGACCCACTGAAACGGTACAGAAGGTCTTCGAGTAGCAGATTCAACCTCAGCTTCACCAGGAACACCACAAATTCCTGAAACTTTAACAATGAGTTCTGCGGTGTGTGCTTGACAAACACGTGCACAAGGTTAAACACTGACTGAAGGACCGCAAAATTTGGAAGTCCTGTGTAAAAGGCCACCTTCTCTGGATGTTCACGAACGGATACCTCTGACATTAACGCAGACTGTTTCTGGCTTTTCAATGTGGCCAACTCGCTGGTTACTTTCTGGTAGTGCTGTAGTAGCACCTGAAGATCTTGGCACGTGAGGTCGGTTTGCACTTAAACTTCTGCAAAACGTAATAAAATGTGTTAGAAGTGCCTATCAGCGTGAACCCCAGGCATAGAAGAGGAAAACCTTAAACAGTACAAAGTACAACAAATACGGTAATTGTGATTTGTGGTAAGGGAATGAAACAGAGGAAAGAAGACAGGGATGTTAACCAGTCAGCAGCCCAGTTGGATACGCCATGCTGGGGGAAGGGAGATAGAGAGAGAGGGAGGGTACATTACTGTGCACGGACAGTACTACACAGTCGAAGGCACTCGTGTAAACCAGATGTTCTCAGAAAGCACCAAAGTACCTTCACAGCTTTCTGAGCCGATGGGGCCGTTGACTACATTGTTCAATACGTTTCATAACTTGTTCATATCTTTATGTATCGTGAGCAAAATATACAGAAAGTTCCACCGGTATAAGAATAGCCAGCATACAGCCTTTTACTTTATAATTTATTCCATAAATTCTAGAATATATTTATTTACATACCATCGTTCGCCGGAGCATTACAGGCAGCGGTCAAACAAAAAATTGCAACAGTACGTGAACCTAAGGCAAAGAAAACACTTCATGGCCAACTTGCATGCCTTTCACCCTGTATTTGGTATTTCTGCGTTTCGTTTCATGACAAATTGCTTTGTACTCTGAACCAAGGCAATGAAAGATTACTCTACAGTCGCATTGGTTGGTTATGATAAGGGGCGGTAAGATAGGTAGCCTGTTGCAAATAATTATGGGGTTGGGAAATAACGATGTCCTCTCAGAATTCATGACCTCTCACCTTTCTCTTTTTTACGCGCTTTCAAGACCAAGGCAGGGATGAAATTATTACATTGTGATTTCTGGTAAGGAAGAAATGCTATTTTCGCAACCCTTGTAGGGAGCACTACCCAGGGTCTTCGGGTGAAGGTGAAAGCGAATGAAAGAGTGGAAAAAATAAGAAAGCCATAGTGGAGGGCTCAGGAAAGATTTGACCACCTGGCTGTCTTTAATGTGCACCCAATCTATGTACACGGGCCTTTAGCATTTCGCCTCCATCGAAATGCGGCCGGGATTCCATCCCGCGACCGTCGGATCCGCAATCATGTGCCATAACCACTTACCTGATTTGGACTTTAGTATGGGGCCTACTGGAGAGGGCTCATCGCGCTCTGGTTCTGTGTCCACGGCAGGCACCACGAGCGACGTTCCAGGCTCCGTGGACGCTCTGCTCGCTGCTACAGCATCCAGCTTGCTTTTCCGTCGCTGTTCACAGCGATGAAAACGCATGGTTGCTGCGGCAGTAGGCCGGTCGTAACGGCCATGGCTCAGTCGTAGACTCGGTGCCCAGTCGGGGTTTGCGTCATCCATTAAATTGGCAGGTTTCCCTTTTGAAAGAGGACACGTACACGTATGTTGCATAGTTAAGCCACAGTTAAGAATTCGAGGCACCTTTATTCAAGAGGAAAAGCTAGTCTGAACATCGCTATGAATCTCGGCAGCAGTGGGAGAAGCGACGCAAGAGCGTCAGTAAACGTGTTAAACCCGGGCATAACACGAAAATACCCTCACCTGTGATGAAGTGAAGACTGCAGAAACGGGCGAATTTCTCGTTTTTCAAGTCTTCTCTGTTGATTCTCTTCTCTGTTGGCAAACTGAACGTTCTAAGGCTTGGTTGTGCCTTGTCTTTAGAAGCACAAGCTCCACTTGTTGTTCTGCAGCCGAAAATAGCGCAAATAATCATGGTGAAGCCAGAGACGCGTCCGCAGAACAGATCTCGTTGTTGCGAACCTCCCCACTACGATTCCAAACGGCTGCAAGTGTTTTCAAACATGGCGGTTTCTGGTCCTCTCATTCCAGGATTTTACGTCCGTGCAACCCATGTATAGCGGCACGCTTCGCATGAGCACGGGCCGCGACGGCAGCAACAGCGGGTAGCTCAGAATCGCCGAGTCGCGGCTAAGGATCGTCCCCGTTACCGGCACGGTAACTCGCCGCATGCCCTTTGCCATTCGCGGGCCCCCGCTTGACGGCGATTTTCCTCGTGAACGGCGACATTTCCTTGGCGTAGAGAAAATTGACCTACTTGTGCGGCAGCCTCACAGTCACTGCCGCCGATCGCTCGCCGGCGCTGATATCGTCGCTAGGCCTTCTCCGGTTCACTTCAAAGCTAAAGCGAATGGTGCTTCGGAATGAATCGTCGACGCTCACAAGCCGCAATATTTTCTTACCGCTGTTGTTGCTCTTCGCAATAATTGTACATAAAGAAGAAAATACGTTGATATTAGCGGCGCCGCCGGCTGCGATGCGAGCACAGATGAGCCGGTCGTCTGCCGTCGGTAGATGTGCGCTGCAGATGAGCTGAACAAGTATCTGAGCTCTCATTCGTGTTTCACGTTTGACAGTGGACGTCGTTTTTCATAAAATGTGCAATATGCGCATCACTTTATCTAGGGGAAATTATTTTGCATGGAAAAGAAGCTGTAGCCGATGTTTGCGTCGCGGGTGGCGGAGGTGCGCAGCTTCGCGATCGTCGATTGGCCAGTCGGTCGTGGGGTGGACGGTGCGCCGGCCGAACTGCCGTCTACTTTGGACACCTCTTGCACGGCAGACGTTCTACGGCACTTGGAGCCCGCTCGCCGTCGGTGTATTTGCCGCTAGCCTGGACGTGCCTTAACCGGAAGTGGACAGTGTTTTGAGAAGCGCGTTGGCAATGACGTATGTCACGTGAAATTTCCAGGAGCAATCGGCGAGGAGGAGAGACCAGCCAACGAGGAGGGTAGCGAAGGAAACAGCGAAACGAGCGAGGGCCGTGTTTCCACCATCAAACGCGTGTAACTCCGATATTAGGGCACCATTTTGAAAAATTCTCGCGGCTACGTGTTCGTTGTAGACTCGTGCACAACTGCAACACCACAACAAAATTTCGACCTCTGGGGGTTTAGGGGCCCTTTAATGTTCTCTTGTGGTTTGACTTCAAGCTCTCAAGGTGAAAACTGTTGAATCGCCGACGGCTGCCTGAGGTAGCGTAATGAAGCTTTCGCTTCAAAAATGTACAGCACCATTTAAGACTGCGCTACAACCACGAAACAAACAGACTTTAGGGGATATGTACGCCACACGCACACATGCAAATAAGTAGTGGCTAGCATCCCGCCATCCACACTATCGGTATTGAGCCAATGTCCGCCAGGCGGTGACTTGGTTCAATCTGGCGGCCAATAGACCGGCCACAGTTGTCGCTTCCCGGCAACTGCAGCTTGCGCATTCGTAATCTTTACCGGGAAACGCTTGCGGCGAACGGTATGCGCGAAGGCGAGCTTTCTGGTTCTTATTATTTTTCCTCAACGCGGCCGGCACCGCCGTTGCCGCGGATACGTAAAGCCCTTGGAAAAACTTAGCAAGTGCCAACTGCGTATCTTCGCCTCTGCCTCCTCTCCTAGCAGCTGCAACAGCGCCTATATGGCGCCCACAAGGAAACTACGGACGCGAGAGCCACGAGCATGGTCGGGCTCGACTGGCGCTCGCTCGCTGTCGCAGCAGCTGCGTCTTCGGCGCCCACCGTCTTAGGGTTTCGCCGTTTCCTATGCGTGCACGCGGCGTTGCATGAAATAACGAACAAGCAAGTGGACATTAAAGTTGACACTTGCTGGACCTTGCATTACCGAAATTTCAGCTCCAAGTGTTACTTTCTGTACTTCCACGATCTCATGAATCACGTTACAAGGAGAAATCGGCGGCCATGAAGATTTCGCAGCACACTCAGTTCTCGCTTCCCAAACCGCGGTGACTAGTTTTCCTGAGGCCGGGTGGTAGGCCGACGCCTCATTGGCGAGATGGATCGGTGATCGACGACTGGCGAAAGCGTATTCGTCCGATGGGCTAAGTAAATCGAAACGCGGATCCGATGAACCACGGCGTTGGAATTCTCTTGGGGGGTAGTAGAAATTTGGCGGCTAGAAGGTAGCAGTAGGTGGCATCCGGCCCTAACAATGACACAGCACGTGGCGAGCAAGTCCGCCGGAGTAACAAATCGGCCAGTTGTCTGGTGTGCGCGATAGGTTCTGCACGTGAAACAGCACTATATGCTACGTTTTGCTCTCTGTTGCCGCAAGAGTGGAACGGGCGTTCTAATCTCTCTCAGAATGGGAGAGTATAAATAATAGTGCACTCTCTCGTTGCGGACAGAGGAGGAGGAGGAAAACACTTTATTAAATAGATAAAAGCTTTAACGGCAGGTCTGGGTGGGGCCCTCAGTCCAGGGCTCCACTCGCTCTAGCGGCTCGCTGAGCTTGGTCCAGGAGGGCCAGTTGGCTCTCCCGGTCCTCGTTTGCGAGCAGTGCCTCCCACTGCCATACGAAGTATGTCAGCCTTAGAAGGGGTGAGTTGATATCTCTCGGACTAGCCATACAGTCCCACGCTATGTGAGCCAGCGTGGGTTTTGCTGCACACCACGGGCAGGTGTCTGTGTAATGCACCGGGTGCATCTTACATAGGAGATTTAGGTGTGGGTATGTGTTCGTTTGGATGCGACGCCAGTCCCGCGCTTGTATTCTGGTTAGTTCGGAGTGCGGAAGGCCAAATGTCCGTCTCTCCCTTCTCTGATTTTCCAATATGTCGCGCACTGCGGACGAAGGTTTCTCTAGGGTTCTGGCCGTCGCTCGGTTGTTACTTCCTCGAGCTATGCGGTCTGCCCTTTCGTTCCCAGCCAGTCCGTTGTACGCTGGGCACACATTATGCCGTGACCCAGGTCGAGGCGTGAGCCCAGCATTCTTGTAGCGCTGCGCGGTAGAATTCCCCGCATGAAGAGTCGACACGCTGCCTGCGAGTCTGTAAGCACGTAAGCCAGTTGACCCTTAAAGTCGGCGTCCCGTATGGTGAGTGCTATGGCTGCAGCCTCTGCTGTGCATACTGAGGTAGTCTTCACTGTAGCAGTTATCGTAGTGACTTGGTTGGTTGCGGTTATTGTGTAGAAGTCTCTGCGAGTAGTTGCACTCGAGTCCGTGTGGCGGACGCGAGTGCAACTACTTCGTGGCCGCCGGATCATTGTCGAATCGCTTCTGCAGAGCCCTCGTCCTGGCCTGTTTAGCATTCATGTTTCGTGGAATGGGTGACACGTAGAGGTGGTCCCTCAAATTTCGAGACAACAAGTCATTGTCGTCGCCGCAGAACAGGGGTCGAGGTTCGTATCCAAGCCGTCGGAGGATAGACCGGCCCTGTGGCGTAGAGCTCAGCCTTTCTCTTTGTGATATCAGAACTGCGGCGGCATGTTCGTCATATTTGTTGTAAATACCCAACCGCTCCAGGTGATCCGTGCTGACTGTGTTCGGGAGACCCAGAGCAGATTTGTATGCCGTTCTGATAACGGTGTCTACTTGACTCATTTCAGTTGTGTTGAGGTTTTGGAAAGGGAGGCCGTAAGTGATGCGGTTAATAACAAACGAAACGGTTGCACCAGCCTGATATTTTCGTCCTCCGCGAGACCGTTGCGGCTGCGTCCCACTCGAGAGATCATGCGTGCCACGTTCTTAATGGTTGATTTAAACTCCGAATTGTGGCATCGACGTTGCCGTTATCTTGTATAAGTAAGCCCAGCACTCTCATGTGGGTGACTTCGCGAATGGCGCGGCCATCCAGATTTAGGTCAATCCTTGGGGTGGCAACTTTCTTACGACTCTTGCTGCGTACTTTCATGAACTCAGATTTTTCGGGTGCGCACGTCATACCCGCGTGCTTGGTGAAGTTTACCACATTGTCTATGGCCTCCTGTAGTAGGTCTTGTTTCTCTCCATAGGAACACCGCCGTGCCCAGAGCGTTATGTCATCGGCATAGATTGTACATCCGAGGTCTCGTGCTTGGTCAAGTTCTAGGGCCAGTCGCCTTATCCCGACGTTGAAAAGAAGCGGTGACAAGATTGAGCCCTGTGGAGTCCTTCGATCGGGCATTGCAAATATGCCAGAGCGAGTGCTGCCAAACCAATCGTTGCCTTCCTCTCGCGAAGGAAGCTTAGGACATAACCGAAACACCCTCCTGCCGCAACGTATGTTTTCGAGGCCTTCGAGGATCGTTTCATGAGATATTGTGTCAAACGCTTTCTTGACATCAAGTGCCACAACTATCCTGGCTTCCATGTTTTGTAGCGGGTCTAAAACTTCGTCACGGAGCATGAGGAAGGCGTCCTGTGCCGACACATGTGGCCTGAAGCCAAGCATAGAGTCAGGAAAAAGTCCATGCCGCTCGATGTAGTCGCTCAGTCTGGTTTGGATCACCTTCTCAAAAAGTTTCCCTACGCACGACGTGAGCGATATTGGCCTGAGGGTTATGTAGATCTCTAGGCTTACCCGGTTTTTATATGAGTATGATTGTAGCCTCTTTCCAGTCTTCCGGTACCGCCCCGCCGTCGGACCATACGTTATCGTTGAAGTAGGTCGTGAGCTCCTTCAGTGACTCCCGGCTCAGGTTGCGCAGCATTGCATTCGTAACCTGGTCCGGACCCGGTGCGGTGTTTTTCCGGAAAGATTGTGCGGCTGCATAGAGCTTCGTGGGCCTGCTGGACGGCCCATTGCTGGTCGGCGAGAAGCGAGCTTCTGAGGGACTTCTCCCACTTGTCCGAGGTAGAGTCGGGATGAGCGTTTCTACACTCCTAGAGCATGTGTGCGAGTGTCGCCGTGCATCCGCACAAGGGGCACATGTCGCTGGGGTACGCGTCAGGATAGAGAACGTGGAGTTTGGCGGGGTTTGGGTACGTGTCTGTTTGTAATAAGCGTAGGGTTAGCGCTTGCGGTCTGTTAAGTTTGGGGTGTGGGGGCGGAAAGATGCGGCATCCAAGGTAGAAGTGTTTGGTGATTTCATTATACGTAATGGGTGCATCCCGGTTGGTCTCTATCTCGGCGAGGTGAGGTTGCCCTGGGACGGCGCGGTCAGTAAGCGCACGCGCTGCGTCGTGGGCGATCTCGTTGAGGTATGGCGGGGCACCCGGCACCCGTCCGAGATGGGCGGGGAACCAGATAACGGTGTGGTGCTTCAGGGTACTCTGATCCGCGCTGCGGAGGATGCGTAACGCTTGGTCGGGCGACTTTAACGCCGCGCATCGCACCTGGGGCTACGCGTACGACACCCCCAAGGGTACCGAGTTTTGGCAGAACGCGAACGACATGAATCTTACCCTCATTACGGACAAGGCTTTCCCCACCCGCACTGGCACGTCCACGCAAAGAGACACCACCCCGGATCTCTGCTTCGTCAAGAATATCGCCCACGCCCGTTGGTCCAACCTCGCGGTAGATCTTGGTAGCGACCATTTCTTATTGGCCGTACACTTCCCCACAGTCGGCAGGAAGACCAAGACGTACACGTGGGTGGACTGGGACCTCTTCCGTAAGACTCGCGCAGAACGACCCCCTCCCTACGCCACGCCAAGTCTCGAGACGTGGACGGATGTCCCGCCGTCTCCGCGCCAAGCACATTGCCGCGAAGATGGGGCTGCGAAGAAGAGTGCCGCTCTCGAAATAGAGGAAGCGCGGCGCGAAAGCCGCCGCCCGCTACTCGAGAGCGAGTGAGACGACTTCGGTCTGCTCTCGAATATCGCGCCGCCGAAGCGGCGACGGAACGTCGGCGATTTGCAGAAGATCCAGAGTTACGTGCGCGCGAAACCTAGAAAAAGCGTTTCAGCGTCCAAAACCGTGCAGATACTTTAATGACCGAGTGTTCCTTGCTCACTGGCCTGTCGATGATTGCGGGGTGATCTTGCGCTAAACGTGCCAGAGTCTCGAAGCATAACCTCGCAAAAACTTGGCCGAACCGAGATAAAGCTAGGTGGGGTCGCCAGCTTCGCTGTTTGCCCAGTCTTCCCACCACTAGTGTGAAGCTGCCCCTAATTTTTTTTCTTCCTCAAGACTGCTCTAACTACCTTGTAACGATCATAGCGTGCCACCTGGTGTAACAATATGAAAGTGCAATGCAAAGGGTGCACGTATAGACGCCGCGCGGCGCGCATCTCACATTGCAAGTGGCACGATACAATACTAATAACAATGATGGGGGTGATTTATTGGCATCCCCTTTGAAATGTGGCCGTGACAGTCACCTAGCCAGCTGCATTTGACAAGTAGCATGACATGATGTTAATGATGGTGATGATTTATTTGCATCCCCTTTGAAACGCGGTGTTGGCACGGTCACCTAGCTAGCTTGATTTATAAATGTACAGAATATATTTTTTCTAGCATTCTTGCATACATCTCCTTAAACTTTTTCTTCCTCTAACCTTCTTTTACTGCCTTGTACTTGTGCATGTGCTACATGGCGTTCTACCTGGTGCAATAATATGACCTGCAATGCAAAATGTAGAGTTATCGACGCTACGCGGCGCGCATGTATTGTATTGTATTGTATGCTTTATTTCCACAGAAAAGTAAATACAGCCTTGCGGGGGTAAAGCGGGGAAAAAAGCTGCTCGTAGCAGCTTGACCAGCCCCAAAAACCCGTAAAACAATAAGGAGCAGCAGAGCGGAAATACAGTTTTCTCAAGTACTTACAATTGAAGCACTACAACATATAATGCATACGAGATCGCAAACCGGGTGAGAAAAAACAAAAACAAAAAGAAAACAGAAACAAAAGTAAGAGATTTTGTGCAAAACCTCACAAAATCTCACTGCATTTGATAAGCATATAGGCAATGTACAACTCACATATGAGAGACAAAATCAAGAATATTGGGAAGAGAACAAGACGCAATATCAATTTTGTTAACAATAAGATCATTTAGTAAGCGAGGTAGCCTGGAGCGCAGCATTTGTGATTTATATTTAGTGCGCGATTGTGGTACGTGCCAGTACTCTGGCTTTCTTGTACTGTATGGGGTTTCGTGTAGCTTCAAGTTAGCCATAAAAGTAATGTGGTTTATGTTTCTTTTATGTTCATTTTTATACGCAAGCACTAGACGATACTTTAAAAGGGCCTGTACTTTCGGTGTCTTAAGTTTATGAAATAAATAAGCTGAAGGGAAATCATATTGTTTATTACAAATAGCGCGAAGAGCCTTCTTTTGCAGTATGTACAACCTGTTGATATTTGTTTCCGAAGCGGTAGCCCAGACAAGACAACAATAATTTAAATGGCTGAAAAAAAGTGAATTATATATCAAGCATTTAATAGAGCAGGGAAGATAGTTCAAGGAATAAAAAATTCCAGTGATTTGTGAAAGCTTACTAGCAAGAAAATCTATATGGCTATGCCAGGTCATAGTATGGTCAAAAAATACACCTAGCGATTTCACCGAATTAACAAGTGCAATTTTAGAATTGTTCATTAGCAAATCTTCCTCGAGAGTGATTTGCGTGTTCTTAGCGCGAAATAACACCGCCTTAGTTTTTTGCCAATTAATAGTCAAACCGTTATCAAGTGACCATGCGTACAGTTTATTCAAAACTACATTATCTCTTGTAATCAATTCGGCAGAGCGGTTAGATGAAAAGAATAACGTGGCGTCATCAGCATAGATTACGTAACGTGTATCAACATCAACGTTTACTAAATCGTTAATAAATATATTAAATAGAAGGGGCCCTAAAATACTGCCCTGGGGTACACCTACCTTGACCGAGCGAACTTCAGATTTAAAGCTATTTACTTGTACAAACTGCTGTCTGTGACCAAGATATGACCTAATCAAGTTAAGTGCAATGCCGCGTATACCATAGTGATTTAACTTACTAAGCAAGAGATCATGATTTATAGAATCGAAGGCCTTTGAAAAGTCGACAAATACTCCCAATGTTTACAAACGTTCCTCAAAATTATTTAGAATTAGTTCTTTCTGTTCAAGCAAAGCTAGCTGCGTTGACATATTTTTCCGGAAAGCATACTGATGCTTAGTTATCAAATTGTGCTTGTCCAGAAAGTCTGATATTCTGCAAAAAATAATTTTTTCTAAACACTTCGAGAATATAGGGAGAATAGACACAGGTCTATAATTAGATAGGGCAGTTTTGTGGCCTTTCTTGAACAGTGCAAGTACTTTTGCCATTTGCATTTTATACGGGAATACACCGGTAGAAAGGCAGATATTATAAATACGTGCTAGTACTGGAGTGATTATGTCTATTACAAATTTCACAGGCTTGATTTTAATGTTATCAGCATCGCAGGAGTTGCTATTATTTAGTGCGGAAAACAGTAAATTTACTTCTGAAGTGGTTGTGGGACGCAAAAGAATTGAATGCACACAGTTAGTTTTAATGAAACGGCATGCGTTGTCATTCACATTGCATTCAGGTAAATTAGAAAAATAATCATTAAAACAGTCGGCCAACTTCGCGTCAGGTATTTCCTTTCCATCAGAAATTATACGCAACCCTGCCGCTGAATTGGACACTCTATTTAGCAAAGAATTAAGCCAGTGCCATATCTTATTGCTATCTTGGCAGCACTTTGCGAAGGATTGCTTATAAAACGTAGTTTTCGCAGCACGTAATTCCTTAGTTAAGCCATTGCGAAATGTTTTAAACACTCTTAAATCATCAGGATCCCGAGATATGAGGAATTTATTGAATAATCTTGCTTTTCGGTGAGGTATTTCTTCGATTGACAGCGTCATTGACCTCGTTACGACAGTGGAACATGAAAAAAAATGTGGTTGATCCCTCTTATATAGGAATCGGTATAGAACACGAAAGTGAAACGTGTCTTCACAGAAGTAGTGTAATGTTTATTGCACATTGATATATAATGTCTATTGGTGTTTTGTGGCTAAAGCGCCCTTAGGCGTTGATGCACCCACGCTGACGCCTGGTGGCACGTCTCCTCCATCACGACTACCAACGTCGATGACCATGAGCAACCGTCGTGCATATGGAAGCTGCACTACGCTGCACACGCTAGCACAACGCGAAAGACGAAGCACGTAACTGACACACTAATACAACGCGCAAGACAAAGCACGTAACTGAATCGTCACCGAGTCAAATCAGCGCGTACAGCGCGTCGTAATTGCAGCCTCCGCGATCAACTTCAGAAACATTTTCAGAGCTAATTGCGGAGGCCACGCTCCGCTGTGCTGAGTACGGTGAACGCCACCTAGGTGGCGTTGGTAGTGCTTCTTGATGCCAGCGTCCCTTCGAATGCTGGCATCGAGGCGTCGTAGTGCTGAGACCACCGAAGCGTTCACTGTCGGTGCGTGTTAGTGTCATAATGCAGTACTTCTCTTTTCTGCTCGTAGGCGGCGGCACCGCCCCGAGCAAGAGCGCGGGTACACGGAGGAGTGTTAGATATATAAGGCGCGTCTGTGTAGCTTTCTGCAAATGCGTTTGTGGCGCAATGGGTTAAACGCTCGGCGATCTATCGTCGCGGACCGAGAGGTCGTGGGTTCGATTTCCAAATTTTGCATGTTTGTGGAACTTTTTCTTCTGCTTTCTTTCTTTGTATTATGTTCGTGTACATTGTAAGCTGACGTATTTCCGTGACGGAAATACGTCAGTGAAGTCTTGGTGGACCCCGGCATAAAACACTTTCGTGTTAAAACATCGACGCCGACTTGTCGCCGCTGTTTTCTTAGACATCAAAGGGGCCTACGACAACATCCTTCATGAAGCCATTCTCGATGCCCTAGATGACTTGGGAATTGGCGGCCGGCTCTATCTGTGGATTGTGAGCTATCTCAGCCGCCGTTTCGTTTACATGTCCACGCCTGACGGAGAGACTAATCGTCATCAGGTATGCCGTGGAGTTCCTCAGGGAGGAGTCCTCAGCCCAACATTATTTAATGTGGCCCTGATTGGCCTGGTGAGCGAACTTCCAGCTCACATCCACATCAGTGCATATGCAGATGACATCTGCATCTGGGCTTCTGGTACAACACGCCCACAACTACGTGCGAGATTACAACGTGCTGTGTCATCTACTTCACGATACATACGGCGTCAGGGTTTGCTCTTAGCTGCTGAGAAATGTGCTGTGGTTGCATTCACGCGAAAATCCGTCTGCCGCTATCCGATCTCCATTAACGGTGTTATGATACCTTATGTCTCCCACCACAGATTCTTGGGCATTATCATTGACCGTGGTTTGTCGTGGTCAAGGCATGTGAATATGTTGATGCAAAAACTTAATCTGTTTTGCCATGTTCTTCGCTTCGTAGCAGGCATGAAATGGGGCCCCACGGAAGACTCCCTACTACGACTTTATCAGTCTCTATTTATAGGCTACACTCGATACAGCCTCCCGATACTCTCAAACTTGAGTATTTCCTGCTTACGGACATTAGAGAGCGTTCAAGCGCAGGCACTCAAAATATGCCTCGGCTTGCCACGGCGTGCCTCCAACAAAGGCACAATTGAGGAAGCCCGCGTATGCCCATTATCGATATACCTGTCCCACGAACCACTTCGAGTATATCTACGCTTACTTACACGACACCATTGCCATCCTTTGACGTCGGTTCTACATGAGCGGTCGGACAGCAGTTTCACAAGTGCACTCCGCAGCCATCTACCCTACATAACATCAGGCTATGCCCTTCCATATGACCCCGTCAAACCACCGTGGGTGATGATTCAACCTTCGGTATGCGTGAACGTCCCCGGCATACTAAAGAAATCAATGGTTCCCGTTAGCGGACTACAACAACTTACTTTGGCATACATCTGGTCAGAATACCAGACCTATGTTCATGTTTGCACAGACGGGTCCGCGTCATCAACGGCATCGACAGCAGCTGTGGTGATACCAGCCCAGCAGATGACTCGAGGTTTCACTCTAGATCATAATTCAACTTCAACCGCTGCAGAGCTTGTGGCTATACGGGAAGCGATTCGCCACATCTGCGGGGAAAGACCTCAAGAGTGGTGCATTTTCACGGACTCAAAACCCGCGCTACAAATTTTGAGATGCTTCCTGCGCCACACCGCATATCAGGTTCTGGCACTGCAGATCGCCGAGCTACTTTCATGCGCTCAAGAAAAACACCACCGCATAGTGTTCCAATGGATCCCAGGACACTGTGGGCTCAATGGTAATGAGATGGCCGATGCTGAAGCAAAGCGCGCCCTCAGCAATGGCCTGCGAACTGTAGTGCCGTTCTCTAGACCAGACATCACATGCCTCCTGTCGAAATTAATGAGGAGTGCGACGAAAACATACTGGGCCCAGCCAGACGCTCGTCACGTTCGCCTTAAAAGGCTGGATCCCGATATGCAATTTCCTGTTCTGCGTGGAATTCCACGCCCTCATACATGCTTGATACACAGACTGCGACTAGGCGTCGCTTTCACGCGCAAATATTTGCACATCATTGGACGGACAGACTCCCCGGAATGTTCAGTGTGTGGTGTTATAGAGACTATAGACCATGTGCTCGTGGTGTGCCCTGAGTATGCACGCGAAAGACTCACACTGGCAGCCACCTTGGGGCATTTATATAATAGACCACTGTCGGAGGACCTCTTGCTAGGCGCAGGGCCACAGAGTTGTCAGACAACAGAGGCAATGCGTGCTTTTTCACGCTTCTTAGGCGACACGGGCCTGGACTCACGCTTGTGATAATCATCTGTGCAATGTGTCCTTTCACCTAGTTCCTCCCATTATCATCCTCCATTGTGACCCTCTTTCTTCCCCTCCTCCCCTTCCCTTACGTAGAGTAGCAGGCCAGATGCTCCATATTCCGGCCGACCTCTCTAATTTTCCACATCAATAAACTACTTCTTCTTCTTGCTTTCTCTTTTATCTTTTTAAATAATTCAATAGTTACCCAGGGTTTACGTATCCTTGATGGTGCAGATACTTTAGGACGGGAAGGAAAATGTTTATCATAATAGGAGAGGAACGTTTCCAGAAAAGCACCGTAGGCGCTATCAGCACTTGTAGCAGCAACAACACTATCCCAGACTACGCCACGTAAGTCATCGCGAAAACGCACTTCATTCAGACGTTCGCACTTCTTCGCACTTCTTCAGACGTTCTTCATTTATAATTTGCGAGAAGCAGACTCGTTCTGGTGATCTTTTATCTTTCCGTTTGACAGTGAAGAATACGGGCATGTGATCACTCAAGCTGTATGAAATAGTGCCACATTTAATACTATTTGATCCGTAGTTAGTAATAAACAAGTCAAGGCATGTGGACGTATCGCAGGTAATTCTGGTAGGAGTGTTGATAACATTGGAACACCCATACATTTTCAAAAGCAATTCAAAGTCGCGTGTGATATTGCAATCAACCGGCATGTTTATATTGAAATCGCCACCACAAGTGAATTTATACTGTAATTCAACAATGTATTTTAAGAGTTTCTCGAAAAAGATAAAAAAGCCTTGGAGTAATTGCCTCGCGGCGGTCTGTAGACAACAGAGTAAACAGTGCGCGCATGTAACACAGACAATACCTCATAGTCATCGTTAACAAAAGAGAATTCTTGAACACAGTTGACTTTAAATGAATCGCACACAATTAAGCTAACCCCGCCACCGCGCGAATTCATTCTTGATCGTGTAAAGCACTCGTACCTTGGCAGACACCAGGGGACCGTACAATCACTGTACCACGTTTCAGAAAGCATTATGAAATGAAAACGAAAGTTTAGGCTGCTGAAGAAAATGTCAAGTTCATCTTTTTTATTTTTCACCGACCGGCAGTTGATATGTATGCAACCAATCGATCCACCGCTTTGTGAGCTTACATTGTCATGAAATTCCGACAAAAACATTTTGTCCGAGTGTCCCAACATCATTTTACCTACAACTTACTTACGCTCCTAAGCTCGAGAAACAATCTTATCCAGATCTGCAGGCGACTTTATCAAGTGTGCGCGATCACCCTCACTCTTTCTTATAAACACTTTTCCAGCGCGGTGCCATGCAAAGCGGAAATTATTTACGCGCGCCCATTCCTTCGCAGCTTTTAGGAGCATTCGATTCTGCGCAGTCAGGTTTTCCGTAATAAACATTCCATATTGAGCAACTGACAAAGCCTTATTTTTGTTCAGCCATTGTTCCCTTGTTGACTGGTTCGAAAAGCGTATGATAATGCCGGGAGGCTTTTCGCTTCTGGTCTGAAGCCGGTGAATCGAGGTAACAGTTTGTTCAGTCAAAGGGGCAAGTTGCAGTTTCGATTCAATGGCATTCATTTTATCCATAAGACACTCGTTGTTGTCTTGTTTAACACCGTGAACCTCAATATTTAGTTTTCTGCTATGGTACTCAAGTTCATTTACCGAGGAGCGCACTGAAAGCAATTCTGCACTCAGGTTTGGCTCATCTAGTTTGCAAACTCTGTTCTTGAGTGCCTTTAGTTCATTGTCATGCTTCGCAACGGTCTCAAGAATTTTGTCATATTTTGTTGATAACACACTCATCGATTCCTCAATATCGTTTACCGTTAAATAGTAAACTGTCGTAAACAAACTGAAAGTCACTAAATCTAGCAACAACAACGCTAATATGGCAACACTAATTAAATACCGGTCAATTATAAATAGCAAATCTGATTGTGTCTTCAAAAATGATTATTGTCATTAATGCCATCGTCCCAACAAACATGGGACGATGGCAGGGATGGTAGGTTAAACTTGTTTTGGACTCCAGTGAACTCAGCAATGCACGCTTGCAAGGCACGTCCCGCAGGTGGCTCGCGCCGCAAAGTACCATGGTCGGGCGAGCGTCATCTGCTCCAGCACGTAGCGGCGAGGCCCGAAAAACAATCCCACCTGGCAAAGCAGGGTTTTTTATGTGACATAGAAATCGTCCTTGTGTGGGCGCGAGTCTGAAGGACTCATGCCCACAGAACACCTGGCGTCAGGTGTTGTTTTGTTGGATATGCCAGTGCGGAGCTGACAGTGCAAGCTTTCACAAGCGTTTGTGTGTAGCGGGGAGAGTGGGACGCGGTGGAAATGGCTTACTTTGCCCTTTTACTTCTGACTGTGCAGGAGGAGGGGTGTTCTAGCATCCAGGCTCATGTGCAGAGCCTGGGGCGGAAGGAGGGTGTCAGGACAAGGAAAACTCGCTCGGTGACTAATAGCTAGAGCTGCACTGTCCACTCTCCCGTTACCGTGGTTGAGATGAGTCCCAGGCACCATGTTATTCCGTGTTCCTGGAATAGTGTTGCGCCTTAACGGCGGGCGACACACATAGGAATGCAGCTGCTAGTGAAATAACGGAGCGCTATTTGAGAGTCCCTGAGGATATTAAATCCCTGGCTCATGGCTTTCTTTATTATATGGTATTTAGAAGATGTTGACACCTTTAATTGGTGCAGGCTACTCCTTTTTCACATAAAGATATGAAAGAAAGAATAAAAAAGAATTAGTCGACACGCATTAAAACTAAAAGTCCACTCGAAATCACAATAACAAAAAGTCCAGTCACATAAGTACACTAATGCCACACTAATACTAAAAGTCAACTCAGAAACACAGCAACACAAAGTTCAATCACAAAGGCGTATTAAGGCAAACACAAAATCCAGTCACATAAGTACACTAATGTCACACTAAAGCTGAAAGTCAACAAAGAAAAACAGCACACAAAGTTCAGTCACATAGGTGCACTAAAGTAAACACAAAGTCCGGTCCCGTAACTCTACTATTTTCGTTTTGGTTGCAAGGGCGATCGCTGCGCTTCCGCGTTGTTTGCCGAGCTGGGGTGCACGATGTGACCAGCTTAGCGAAACTCGAGATCTTTACCAGCGACGCTCCAAGATGAAAGAACTAAAGGTATTAAGACAAAGTTTGTTAGTCGGCAAACCTCCAGTTTCATTGGTTTATCTAGATTCACTCTGGGTGGCTTTTATTTCTTGGGCGTCGCTTTATGCGTGGTTGACAAACTGGGACTCGCATGATCATCCCATCGGTGCATGGTCGGTGCCTTCTTTCACTTGTTTGTCGTTCCAACGAGTGCATTACATGCATAAGCAAGGAATAAAATAAATGCGTTTTGTGCAATATTATTACTCATTTTAATGGGGTATATACGCATTTTAAAGTTTACACCATGTACAATCAATATGCAATAACTTAATTTGTAATCTATCACGAGGGAACGCTCCCCTTCCGCGCCTTTCCTCTGAATTGGATTGGCGCGGCTCGCTACGTGCTTGCGCTCGCATTTCCTTGCGCAAATTGGTGTGCGCCGGGTTTTCCCATAGGGCTTTCAACAGATCGCTCGTTGCACGCGCTAAAGTAGGGCTGCGAGTAGCAGTGAGCGTTGGTTAGCGTAGAAGTGGTCTGCCGCGCGCTTATCGTGTAAACACTTCGGAATGCCTGAAAGCACTCATACAAGAAAAGGTTCTGAAAACAACGCCTAATTTTCTTTTACTTTGTGGTGCATCTTAATACTGGGTAGCGCCGTGCGATGGTTTCTAACAACCGCAGGAAAGAGTCTTCATACTGGGTAGCCCCGAGCGATCCATGGCTTCTAACACAGGAAAGAGCCTTTGCACCGGACGCGGCCGGTAATTGACTGCCACCACACCCATGTCAGGTGCGATTTTAGCAGCGGTGCAGTTACCCTGTAACTCCACCGGTGACGAGGTGGTGCTTCACTTTTTTACATCTTTTTATTATTTGCATGTCAGTGCCCGGGATTGGGTCCACAGACTTCACGCTGTGGTTCACTCTCTCCCAATACAAAATGAGGCTCGCCCCGTAAGCATCCACTACATAATAGATACGGTTGTATGCGGCCATTCGTCACTGTGAATAATGGCCCCCGGTTGAACATTGGCTGCAATAATGGGGCCTAGCGTCACCATGTCTTTTCGGTCGACCTTGAAAAGTCGTAGCTTCCCTGTGGTCGCGCAGACCATGCCGAAGACCCACTGGCCCATGATCTGCAACACCGACGTAATTTTGGCGGCTCGGCGGGACCTTGTCGCCCGTCATCAGGCGGCCTTGATTGTACTTTCGCTTGCCGCGAGGAAGGCCCTCGTCAACTTGCACTATGTTCCCGAGGCCACCGAGTGGAGGTCGCTCCATCAGCTCGTGCCTCACGACCTGATGGGCGTAGTTCCTTCAGCCGGCCATGGCGTGCTCCGACAGAGGAAACAAGTCGCCGGAGATCTCCTTGAAAGGCCACACGTCTACGCTTTTGCTCACACAGTACGGGAGCCAAATCTCTTGCCGCCTGGAGAAGTGGACGTTCGGACGTCCGAGACGGTCCGTGTTGGCGAAGTAAATTCCTTCGCTTCTGCCCGTGAAGTGCAGCGGTATCGTGTAACAGCGAAAGCTGCTTTCGGCTCCTATTGCACCGAGAGGCACCCCGGCATCCGTTCTGAGGAAGTCTTCCTATATAATGTGACCACTTCGTCTTCGCAGGTTGGTTGGTCTCGGTTGAACCGTAGCTCATTGCAGGCGCCCCTGTAGTCCGATGAAGCCGCCGGACCTGGCCTGGCACTGGGGCGCGGTGGACGCACATCGCTTGAAGTCGTAACGAGCCGAAGCGATCGCAGTAACTCTTCCTCCGCAGTTCAGTGACAGAAATCTATGCTCGCAAAGCGCAATTCACCCGCCAAGCTATCTCCGCAGACGAGTGCCTTGGCCTAACTCGTTAGACAGCTAGCGCGCTGACATTTTGAAAAGGAGAAAATGACGTTGAAACTTACGCTCATGTAGGTGAATGGGTTCAAAAGGCCATATTGACGCTTGCTGCCGCTGGATGCAATGACACAGGCTGCTGCTGCTGCCGCAACCATGGTCCCTTGTTCAACTCACGTTGTACGAATTTGGCAAGAGTTCGCCCGTCAATGAAAACCATAGGTCACACCCCGCGTGAGCCATATTTAACTTGCCCGCACAGTTACCACGGTTGGTCCACGCTCAACTTATTTTGCGGCAACAGCGACGAGGTGCTCAGCTCAGACACATCAATCATCTTGACCACCAAAATAAAATACGCCCAACGCACTGCCATCGGTGATTTCCTGAGTACCACTATCAAAACAAAACGTCGACTGCCGCTGACTTATGCATATGTCTTCGCGGGCTGGGATGGGCCCACAACACGGTTTCATTGCCTGCATTATGGCGACGTAACGCACAGCAAATATTTATTGGCATGTCAGTGTGGCTGCTTCCATGGCGTCGATGCGACGTGGTGGACAACGATGCTGTGGGTTGCGTTGTGTTCTCAAACGAGAACGTATCGCACCTGTCGTTTACGATAGCTGCCCTGTTATTGGTATCACGTCCGCAGTGTCGCAAGCACGGTCAGCCTCCAGAATCGCTCGCTTTTCTAGACCAAGTGCAATGGCATTTCTTTATCACAAAAGCTGCGCACTAAGTAATAATTCCAACACCTTCCTCCGTTCGAAGTCTCATTTCGTAACTTCACACAAGAGCCTTACCCTGCCAAAATGCGATTACTGCTGTGTCGTTACAATATCAACCTGCGATCGCTGTTAGCCCCAACAGAGTTAATCAGAAACTCCTTGGAGTGCACAACACGCTCAAATACTACGTACATGCGCACGGAGGCACTTTCATTGGGCAAGCGATATTTGTGTCCCAGCGATAATTGTGTCGCTGGGAAGCAGCTCTCCGCAATGCATCGCGGAGGCTTCCTGCACACAGTAAAACTGGTACATTTTGACTGTACTGGGTCACTACTAACCGTAGGATTCCGTACCGCAATTTCGCAGCCACAGCCATTGCTACCGTCTCTATGGCTACAGTGTCGTTTTTAGTTGATCAAGCGGCGTCCTTAATAGCCTCATTTAAGCCTCTGCGGCGAACAGCCATGCCGCGGCGCTGTGTTGCCATTCCCCTAACGGACAGGGAATGGTCAGATGATTGTCAAGACTGACTTTATCGAGTATAGAACTGCAGCGCCCCTCGCAACTGCTCAACGCATGAACTCTCTCGTGCGTGTGACCCTGTAGATTGTATCCGCTTGTGAGCATTCGCCTCACTCTCGCCACTCGGAGCTAAATGTGTAAAATTGAATTATTCTCTCGATCTCCGTTTCTGATCAGAAATATTTAGCATAAAAAAAACACAGATACTTTAAGAAGGAAAATGTTTGTTATTTTAATTGCCGTTTTTTAAGTATTCGATTGAGGGAAAGTGTAGGTGCAAGAATGCGCCGCATGCACCCTGTTCGCATTCCACGGAGGATAGAAAGATACTGCCGAAAGAGGAAGAACCACCTTGACGCACCCGAGAAAGGCGTGGGAAGTTTGCAGATTAACGTCGAGACAGTCACAGTATTGCGAAGTGGCGATAATAGACAGTTTTAGTTTAGCGTTTCTGGACTTACGTACGCTAAACGCAAACACTTTACGGGACGTTAGGGCGTGCGTCGCTTAAGGACTTTTAGTTTAACGTTCGAGAACGTAAACGTAATATAAAACGTAAGCGCACGTAGCGCCATCTCCTGCCTAAATCAACTCCTGTCTTGGCTACAAGCGAGTCACATGTTGACGAGGAAGTGGCCAATCTGTTTGTGTGCTCGAGAACGTCGCGAAAACGATTCAGCAGCCGTTTCTGGGTCGCACGTCCACAAACTCATGCAGCGCTCAAGTGTTCTTTGGGACCCTTCTTGCTTGGCTTAACTAAGCTGGCACGATCATAGAAGCAATTACGATGCGGGAGCGCGAACCAAGACCCAGGTTGTATGCAGCCAGGAATGTGCTCCTCAACATTGATGCCATCCCAGACCACACGTTCCGTCGCCAATTCCGGTTTGAAAAAGAAGACTTCCCTGTTCTTGTGAAAGCGTTGCAAGTGCCAGACCACGCGACATGCGCTCATGGAGTGAGAGTGTCTGCCCAGGAAGCCCTGTGCATGTGCTTGCGACGCCTGGCCTACCCGAACCGCCTGTGTGACTTGCAAGACTTCTTCGGTCGTCACTACAGCGTCATTTCAAGTGTGTCGAACAAAATGATGTTCCACATTGAAAGAAAATTTGGGTTTTTGCTCGACGATCTACCCTGCCACCGGTGGCTCACACCGGCGGATCTGCGGGACATGAACAATGTAAGTTTAACCACGTATTATACTTTCTTACTACATATTTTCTGTTATAAATGAAAAATAAATACTTGCTGTGTATTGAACTTCTGTAACACTGCTCTGATATTAATTTGCGATTGCTTTCAGGTAGTATATTTCAAAGGAGCTCCACTCAATAACTGCTGGGCGTTTATAGATGGCACAACCCGACCCATATGCCGGCCGAACAATGATCAGCGTGCTTACTTTTCGGCCACAAAAAACTGCACGCATTGAAGTACCAGGCACTGATGAGCGCGAACTGGCTCGTCTGTGAACTCGACGGACCGTACCCTGGGAGCAGGCATGATGCTGGTAGGTGTCACGTTAGACAATGAGTGGTGCTCACACGCTTCCCATATATGCGCGAGATCTCGCAGCACAGCTCACAAAACAGCGCTAATAATAGTGACTGCTGCCCTAACACAACGTTTTTTTGTAGCGTTAGCTACACTGGCCTAGCCAAGCCCGTTTCGCGCGGCACATCAAGAGCCGTGCTGCGCATGCGCAAGGATCAGTGATGTCACACGGCTTGCGCACCGGAGCCACCGGAGCCGGCACCTCTCGCGCACTCCGCCGCCGCCGCGCGCGACTCACCGCCGCCGGTCTGCGCATTCCAGAGGAGTGACGTCGTAGCCGTGGTAGACGCACTGGCGCCGGCGCGCGCTCGCTGTGCAATCGCCGTCTGACACTGCACTGGAGCCGCTGCGCTTCTGACTGGCGTTTGCCAGTGTGGTTTAACCATGGAGAAGGAGAGCGCAAATGCTGCTCAACAGCGCAGAAGAACGGAGAAGCTTGACTCATCGGATCCCGAAGTAGTTGCCTGGCAATTAGCGGTTGAGCGTAGGAGGAATGAACAGAAGAAGGCTAAACGTGCTGCGGAGACACTGTAGCAAAGGGACGAACGTCTAGCAAAGCGGCGTCGCCAGGAGGCTGAGCGACGTGCCCGACCACCCCTGCAGCAACAACAAAACGCCGTCGATGACGTCAAGGCTCGTCGATCGACTGAATATACTGTGAAACTCAGCGAAAGTGCCAGTGCGACTCGGACCTTCCAGACGGACTTCGTAAACAATCCGTTTGGATGTGTGTGCGACGTGTGCGAAAGACTATGGCACATGAAAGACTTGACGCCGCTGAGTAGTGTGTCATTGTGTGTGTCATTGGAGCAGCAGTAAGCATGACAATCAAGCTAATCCTTGACAATCTAGACAACCAGGAAAGCTAAGAATAATCAGCTGAACCTTTGCTAACGCTACGTATATCCTGGCATAGCCGAGCTAAGCCACTGCAACATTTTTTTCATTTTTTTTTTTCATTTTATACTGGCTGCTCCCCTTTAATAGCGCCATAAGCTGGAATCTCGACCTTAGGAAACAAGCAGTACCTTACCTTAGTGCCCTGCTTAGCGTAGTTTATCAGCTCCTTGCTCAACTAAAGTTGCTGATTGTCATTAATATAAATTTATTTTTATCATACTTTTCTTAAAAGTTCCTGAGGCACTGATTTCTATTACGCTGTACTTTCAGGAATTCTGCGTGAGAGCAAGCTCTACGAGGAACTGGAGCTGCTAGTCCCAGGAGAAGACTTCGTGATATACGGAGACCCTGCGTATCCGCTGCGACCACTTCTTATGAAGCCTTACGGGGGTGCGCGACTCACAAGCATGGAAGAGCAGTTCAATGCTGCTATGAGTGCAGTGAGGCAATGTGTGGAATGGGGATTCGCGAAGATAATCTTGCAGTTTGCTTTTGTGGACTTCAAGAAAAACCAAAAACTCTTCTTGCAGGCTGTGCCTAGAATGTATCGAGTAAGCGTGCTTTTTAGCAACTGTCACACGTGTATGTATGGCAGCCAGGTGTCCTCCTACTTCGGGCTGGAGCCGCCTTGCCGGTTCGATTATCTGCATCCCAGACAGCAATAAGCAAGGTCAAGCATGAACGTACTGCGATATTCTTGTAGAGAGCATAATACTTCGCTCAAATACTTTATTTATTAGTTTATTTTGTTTACAAGAGCTTCAAGAAGAGCAATCAGTGTTTGTTGAGTTGTGGTTTGCAGGTGTTTATTTTCCTTGTTTATGTTGCAGCTCATCAGCCCGTAACTTAAGCTCTTGTTCGCGCAGCAGAAAATCTTTTTCCATTCTGTATTGCTTTATTTCATACTTCTTCTGTGTCTTCAGTTTCTTTCTTTCCTGCTCCGCTTTTTCTACCTGTATTCTCTCCATGTCCAGTGCTATTTCTTTCACTCTAATACTGCTTTTGTGGCGCCACCGTTTCTCCAGAAACTCATGGTCTGCATTCGGTTGTGCTTGAGGCCTCCTCCTTCCTGAAAAAAAAAATGACATGCATAGCAAACTTGCCTATGTATTACTGAGTAATAGGATGTATAAAAACACGATGAGGTTCTTGCTATTTTATGTGCATTTCCATCTGGAATTCTTGAACAAGCCATGCACGGCTCAGGTTTTTGCCAAGCAATTTTCATTGTTTTGTTGCATCAGAATGTCAGTATTTCTTAAAGACAGCAAAGTGCCCTAGTTTATACTGGTAACACTGGGGGTGCTGCCAGAAACAGCAATGATAAATGGAATGGTGTACGGCATGTCAAAAAGCAGGGTATGCTCTTTTTATGTAAACAGAGGCATAGTGAATTTTTCTGAAATGCTTACTGCGAGCAGTTTGTATTCTCGGCATTGTCATGTCACCAGATTCATCCCATTCCGGGGGAGCGGCCGTTTCTGAACTCCCTATTGTGTAACCTGTAGAGGCCACTGCCTCACAGGGCGTACATTGGGTGTTCTCATATGGATCTATGAGGGCGCAGGATGAAGCGCAAACGTCGTTGCCATCAAATATTATGTTGAACAGCTGAGTCGCGCTTTCTGGGGGCTCCAATGCTGAAGCACCAGCCGGCGAGCCTGCAAAAAAAAATATGCACCGCACGAGCTCAGATGGTTGAATGAATATGCAATGTAAAAAATGCATGGGGCTGCGCTAGAATACCAAGACTCAGTGAGGCAGACAAATACATAAGGGAACGCCCATATGTGTCTGTGTGCCTCACTAAGTCACGCACCTCCCGCACATCACGAATTACTAACTTGCCCAAGAAGCAACCCTCCTAAGTCATAAGCCGCGTTTACATGAACGCGACAACTGGCGCATCGCATCGCATCACATTAATTTTCTAGTGCATCGCATCCATGTAAACGGGGATAATGCGCTAGGAAAGCGCGTCGCATTAATGCGTCAGGCAGGGGTGGATTGAGACGCGTAAGTCGACTTTCGCAATGCATGTAAACGCGATTACAGCGCATTAGGAATTATAGGAAATACAATTTGCTGTGGATCTGCTGGGCGCTCGCCGAGCTGCTTCGTGGCGTGACGCCGGAAGCGTCTGCAAGCGCTGCTTTGCGTTAAATGTGCGTGTGCCGCCACCAGCGCACCAGGGGTGATGCGCTACATGTAAACGCTAGCGCATCGCATTACTCGTGATGCGCTAGGAAATGTGATGCGCTACTGTCGCATTCTGTCGCATTCATGTAAACGCTGCTATAGACAGTACCTGGCGTTTGATTGCTTGGGGGTAAGAATACGAAATGCACAGTTATATAGTGTGGCCCAAGATAAACTGAACCCAAATCAAGTAAAGAAAACATAAACTGTGAGGTGGTATTGTACATACGTCCCTGAGCAGCTGACGCCAGAAGAATGACGTTTCGAGTTTTGATATCGCATTATAGTTCATGTGTTCTTCACTTGCTTTGGGTTCAGTTTATCTTGGACCACCCGTTAGCGAAGTATTTGCAGTCCACCTCAAACAGGTGCACTTTAACGCACAACGCCCTTGGGGGCAACGTTTATAGAACCAACGAGTTGGTTCTATTAACGTTGCTTGGGGGTAGCGGAACACAGCCCCGGTTCCTTTGTCGAGGCGATTGAGTGGAATGCGCCCGTACGTCCATTTGGCTCTTGTAGCTTTACAGCCACGCCGAGAGCGCGTGGGTCGTGTTTGTTGCACCCATGGTTACAAAGTATTAAGAATGCATCTTTAAGAACCATGGAAACCACCTCGCTTATTAAGTTAAAAGCCGACAAGGAGGGTTACACGAGCTGCCAAGCTGAACAGGCGACGTTGTGTCGTGGTTCGCTGCTGCGCCGTCTCTGCTGACCGTAGCGGTTGGGACATTCCGAGACATGGGCCTCATTTCAGCGGCCATTCGACCTGTGAGATTTAAAACAAATGGCGCTCATTAATGATTTTACGAGCACTATAAACCATGATATACATACGCGTAAGTCCTTGAGAAGACTGCAAAGCTGCGACTGCGCCATGCCTGACTGCAGCCGCTCTGGAACGCTGCGACGCATTGGATGACCTGCGTTCTCCAATTTCTAGGCGTACTTCGGCGGCGAGTTGAGAAATTTCCTGTAGGAGCCACTCGTTCTCCGCATATTCTTCCTCAGTGCCTGACCTAGAATGTTTTAACGTGCGCAGTTATCAGTTGAGCACAATGGCACGTGGGACGCGAATAAACACTTTATTATGGTGTCTATATGGGTAGGTGTGCCGACCGAGTACGCGTTATAATACCGTTCTGAGCAGTGTAGGCAAGGTTAGAATGGGAAATTTGTTATTGTCGTCTAGTCTGAAAACACGAAATGCTGAAGCCATTTTTTCTAGCTTGGCGGTTGGGCACATTTATTGGTATGAGTTGCTAGGCGGGTCTCCCTTTTATATATGAAAGCGTGGTGACTTCACGATGTACATATATATATATATATACTTGGTGACGTCACCACGCTTTCATATATAAAAGGGAGACCCGTCTAGCAACTCATATATATATGCTGTGTGCCTGATTGCTAAGAAAGATAAGCCGTTTGCCTTCAATTGTTAATCTGGCGTTTTTTGTTTACGCCACGAAGTTTTCCGACCAACGAGAGGTACACAGCTTCGCTGTAAAATGTTCTCTAAAGTGTCGCTCGCACGCACCTGATGTCGGCTGCAGTTGCTTGTCTGCTCGATAAAGGCCAATTCCCATTTTTCTAAAAAAGTCAGGGTGTTTCGGCACCGAGTCTGCTTTAGGCCTCTTTTTCAGAGATTTAGAAGCCGACTTGCAGTTCTCAGCGAAGCAGTAAGTATTTTTGGTGGAGCAATACCGCCGCTAATCTCGTCGGTCATTTTTCTGACCAGGAACATTCCACATATCATAGGAACTTTCAAACAGTAAGAGATACCCGGAGCTACTAACCCTTCAAGCTGACACTAACAGACGACATACAACTATTCCAATACGGCGTTTATTTTTTCCTCACCGTCTGCTACAGGTGGCAGACGGTGAGCGTCATGACGCGAAGGAGCGGTGAACTGCGCTCCAGACGGGCCCCGGTCGGAGCACCTACCCATCTAGACACCATAACGTTATTTTGTGTTTGTGTGTTTACATTCCGCAGATTCGAGTCTGCTCCCTTACTTGCGAAGACATGCTCGGTCGTTCTTGGCGAAATGCGCTAGCAGAAGCTTGCATCTCTCACGCAGGGTTCTTCCGCTGAACACCTTCTTCGTCGCAAGTTCGATGTTTTTCGTAATCTCTTGCCATTTTGATGGATTTCGAAGCGGGTTGCAAGCATTCACTTCACTGAGAAGAGCTAAATCGTCTTTCTCGGTGAAGCGCAAACGTGTCACACCTGTTACTGGTACAGCCTCCATTTTGTTGACTGTTTCCCAAGAAGAAGCTCGCGTTACCATGGCACGGCCAGCGACTTTGAGTTTTGCCAAACCCGTCCAAGACAAGAGAATCTATTAGCATCCATCCTGGTGTTGCTATACGGCAACGTATGCCGACGCGTCACATTAGGCTTACGGTCGCCGGAATCGCCGAATGATCTCAGAAATTGGGCGCGCTATGCACTCAAAACTAACGTTTCAGGTAAGTATAGAGAAATCTAAAGCTTATTTCTATACTTACTGGTGATCTACGCGTGGGAGAGCGCAACCATCACGAGAATTCATGCTGAAGCGGGAGCCAGTGGTGCCGCCATGTTTGAAAACGTTATTTCTTAGCGTCCGTAAACATTACGAACGTTAAACTCGCCAAATAACGTACGTTATCATAGCGCACGTAAATCGCAGAAACCGAATAACGTTCTGAGCATGCGCAGTGAAGACAACGCTATTTTTTACGTACGTAATGCGTTTACGTTTGCTTGCAAACGCTAAACTAAAACTGTCTAATACGTTGATAACAATACGCGGCGCTGGCGCGTTTCGTTGTGCATGTGCTTGAAACGCGGAAGCATTGTGCCACGCAGGTTGCACTCATGTTGTCATACGCGGCTTTTTGTCAACATTTTTTAAAGACGATAGTCTTTCTTGGTCTACCTAAGCGAGGCACCCTAGACTGCGTGCCCGCTTTCCCACTGTGGCGCATGCGCTCAGCCCTGCTGGCCTCTGCCGCCGACTATCTCTGGGCACCCGCCCGCCTCTCCCCGACAATGTCGTATAGCCGTTCCTCACGTAGCCAGCGGTTTCACAGCGGTTTTGTGCGATCACATAAACGCGCACAACTGGTGTCGACGGCGGTGGTGTTTTTCCCGCGTTCGCACCGAACGCGCACGGCGTTGGTGACGTGTTTATGAAGAACGTGCCAACTTTTGCCGAACACCCTATGGCGAATAGCGCCTCTTCTTCTCCACAACCACAATCTCTCTCTCTCTCTCCCTATGGCGGTGTACCGTAGCGACCATCAGGCCATGGTTACTCTTGTCACTAAATAAAGGAAAGGCACCGGATGATATATATTTCTCATTCTTTAATAGTTCAAATAAGCAATTGCACCATCACATCCTAATATTCATATTTGGAAATACATAGTTCCCACCATAGTACAGCTTCGCTGGTCGTGCATCTCCAGCCCAGTGGAAGGGCAGGCAGGCAGTTTTTTTTTTTTAAGAGCCAACCTTATTACGTTGTTTTCTCTATTTGGGAAAATAGTGGCCGCTACCTTTTTTCAAGCATACTGACCCTCACTTTAATCCCCACTTTCAAGAGCGCATTATATTAGCCGCCACCCACTCAGCTTCATGACGTATTATGCCTAACAATTGAAATATTACACGTGACACTCTTGAAATACTCTATTTCCGTTTTCCTTTTGCGCATCAGATCATTAAAGCACGAAAGCGTGAAAATTTCATTACATCTCAAAACTGTTTCTGCGTAGTGGGATATCCACATAATAGATGGGCACCTCAGAAACAAGTATGCTAGGATGAACGCGTAACCACTAAGCGATAGAGATGCAATTGCATTCCTAAGATCAATTGTATGCTGCGACTTCATAAGAGCGCGTAAAATTTTCTGACCCACTGCTGTGTGCTTTCGCACCTCCTCGTTCATATGCTTCGTGGTATGAGAGACATTGCGCATTGATTAACACACCGCTAAAGGGAATCGCTGCAGCACCGCGTTCAATTATCCCAGCAACTGCTTCATTTGTTTAAAACAAGACCAACTGTTCTTTTTTTGGCAAGTACTTAAGTCACAATGCAGCAATAAAAGTTGAATGACTGTGACAAACAGAGGGCGCGATAATCGCACACTCGACACGTGGAGTCACTGATGTTATTACTGTGCAAAGAGCCAAATAAGTCACTGCATCGTCGAAAATTCACCGATGATTACGATACTCCTCAATGCGAAATTCGAGCGCAGCTCTATACGTGTTTTTATTTCGCAATATATTGGCTGGCGGGTACAATCTGTCTCGTACTGCACGTTGCAAACGGAGCGTACGCGAGAGGCAAATGGAGTGACAGACCTCACAGATGACGCGCTCTACTGTGGCGCCATCTCGTAGCCATGGCCGCCCCAGCACACTTTTCTTCTCATGCTTCCGCCATACCTCCCTTTCCGCCTTATGGTTTCGCTGCACCCTCCTCTCCGCTTTTCTCCTCACAATACAGTAAAATACCACTTGAACGACTGTCAGTTAAGCGAACTATTCTGTTGTACGAACTTTTTTTAAATCCCCCGCGGAAGTGCCATTGGACACAATGGTAACGCATTTCAGTTTAACAAAATATAGTGCAGAGCGCATTTGAGTTCTACGAACATTTTTCCCCAGAAAAAAAGTTAATTAAAGTGAAAGTTGGCTGAATTGAAATACCTATGTTGCAACTTGTTATCAGAAGCTAAAGAAAACATCAGTTGTTGTAATGAACTTTGAACCTTTTTATCAGCAATGCTGCCTTTTTCAATGTTAATTTCTGCTTATTTAGCATATCTGAAGATTGCAGTAATCTTTTGCTGCACTTGTGCACTTAGGACTGCAGGGGTCCCCACACCTGTCATGCGATTCCATAACGCGTCCGATAACGATGCAACCATCCACTGCTTGCACCAAAGCCACACTCTAAAAACAGTTGCACCCTTTGAGGTGTATTTTTGCCACAGAACAATAATCGTCATCTGACTTGCGTGGCCTTCCTTTCTTTAACGCTGTGCGCCCGGCACTTCTCGGTCACGAACGACAAGAGCGTTATCAGCGTGACACAGCGTTCTCGACCGGAAAGTAGCAAGTGCAGAGTTTTCAAGATAGGAAACGCAAGCAAGACAGATGACGATTATTGTTGTGTGGCAAAAAGGCACCCCAACGGGTGCAACTGTTTTTAGAGTGCAGTGACATCGAAAAATGCTCCGAATTCCACAGCCTTCTTTTGAATCATGGGTCCTGAAACCGGATTGTTTCTGGGTCGTAGCTCCTTTACCCATATGGCAGCAGCGTCGTCTACTTTGCTGAAATATCCAGTGCACAGATTCTTGCGCGCGGGCCCGAGTGGCGCACTTTCCGATGTGGCCAGAATGGCTTGACGCTGGCTCTTAATTCTCGACAATGATGACGCCGAGATCGTAAATACCTTCGCAACGTCGACTTGAAGCTGTCTGGAGTCCAGCCTACGGAAAACATCCAGTTTTTCGTCTGGAGACAGGCGCTTTCGTTTGGCACTCATAACGAGCACGCGGATGCAGGGCTAAGGGTGCAGCTGTCACTGCCGCTGTGGCTTCGTTTGGTTCCGAAAATACATACGTAGCCAGCCAATGCAGTTCAAAGCCTAAGGGGTCCGACTTTTCGTCGCGTGATATCAAGCACCATTATGAGCGTAAAAAAATGGCCTCCGCGATGGGCCTCGGTGGCGCGCCGCTGGCGGAACTTATCGCGAAGGCCACGGTAAAGCTATGCTACAGAAAGTGGCGTTGTACTTGTGATCAATATGACGTGCGAGGCATTGGATGGTGTCACAAAATATGTTAGTAGAACTGAAAAGCGCTCTGGATTATATTTCGTTAAATTGAAATGTGTTAGCATTGGACTTCATTGCGCTTCGGCGGGGTACTTGAAAAAAGTCAGTACAACTGTAGGCTCGTTTAACTGACATTCGTTCAAGTGGAATTTTACTGAAACAGTAATGACCCGAGTAGTGGGAAAAAGAAAGTTTCTAGTCGGCTAACTTCCACAGAGTGCACCGCAGTACACAACCGTTTCCACTTATTGACAGAGAACTCTATGGACTGAAGTTGCCTCGTGCAAGTATTATAAATTTCAAATGCGATTCGAATTTTCTTGCTTTGTGATTCATATTATAGTCGAAAATTAGTTTTTCTAACTAGTCGCATATTGTGTCTTCTTCAAATACAACCGATAACAGCAATTGATGTAGCCTCCAGAGCAGGGTCTCCGGAAGTATATCTGACGTGCGGGGGCAACGTTGGGGGAGGGGGGGGGGGGGGCTCATGTCGCATCGCTTAGTTTGTGAGATTATGAGGTACGGCGTGCCTCATAATCAGATCGTTATTATGAAACGTAAAACCCCATAATTATATATATATATATATATATATATATATATATATATATATATATATATAAACGAAATAAATGAACTTGGAATCCCCATGGCCATATATGTACTTACAACGTCGTTTTAACAAAGTCAAATAGTCCTGCCAATAGATTCACCGAAGTAAATTTGCCTCCTAAACCAAAAAATACCCTGCTGTTTGGCGCCTGGTACCTTGCTTTTCGCTCGTTTCGGTACTCGTTCGCCGCGGCAATTCAAAGCTCCCGCGTCCCCGCGGCGCTGCGAGCGAACTGTATTGGGGCGGAGACGCGCTCCGCGGCATATCCAACGTACTTTCGCTGCGGGCGCCGAGGCCGATTGCGCATAGTACGCTCTTAAAATAGTGCTTTATTTCAACTGCAAATATATGTTTACACCATTTTGCCAAACGTATATATTTGAGGCATGGATTATACAACGCGACGTCTTCAATTTTGCTGTCGTTTTCAAGCGCGTCGTCTGATAGCGAGCGCGCGTTCGCTACGCTGACGCTGGCGGACGCCCAGTTTTTCTCGCAGAACCTCTGTGCAGTACATTTTTTTTAATGCTTTAGTTGCTTCGGTGTGCCCATGACTCTTGACGGCCGGTACCAAATGTAGTTTTAGCCAGGTGAACTGCTGTTTTTACCACTGTCCTCTAAAAGTAACTGATATCTCCGCACCATGAAGGCTACGTTGAAAATTTTATTATTGATATCATGTCATTTTACGCGCGCTTTTTGTTGCTGGATATTGATTAGGGACAATGATCGAAGAAAACAATTTTAGAGTGAAATAAACCAGGTTTATTAACTGCGTGGTCGCGAAAAATTACCAATCTGTTTCTAGGTAATTAAATCAAAGTGTACATAGGCATATATATTCACGATATATATGTAAGGGAAAAATAACAAATCTTCTAAATGAAATAATTGAAAAAGTGAGAACTCCCGACCGGAATAAGCGCACGTGTTTGCAGTAACAAACACCCGTACTAGTGAATACTGCAAATAAAACTCTCATTCGCAAAAATAATATTCATATCAGTCAAATCCATTTATATATATATATATATATATATATATATATATATATCGCAACTGTGTACGACGCCGAGTAGTCGTTTCCGTTCGAATGTAACGCATAACAGCACTATTGAAGTCTCAAACGTGACTGCATGCAAGTGAGGACTGTTATTCTGTTATTCCGAATGATTGTGCTGCCGGAGAGTCGTGGCTGTCGCGCAGAGGCGCAGTTCCTGAGAGAATTAACGAACGGGTGGTAATAAATCCTGCTTAACAAGTTCCTAGCTCTCAATCAAATTAAACGCCCCGTTTTGGGGCATCCTGTAAGTCTGCTAACTTGATTCAGACAAGGATTTTTGACAGTCTCACCATGTTTTCAACCCATTAAAACAGTGCCCCCTGTGGTACCACACTTCTTCAACGAACGCAACAGATCTGCACATATCTCTACGTGTATGCGAGACATGCCGTTCCTTTAATTGTTTCATTATGGTCGTTATGATAGTGCACCGAATAACTGAAAGCAGCCGTTTATAATATACAAGCTGCTGAGTTGAGCGGTCATACATTTGGGAACGGCATTACACTTATGCATAAGTTATAGGATAAGCGTAACATGTTTTTCTCGGATATCAGACCCGAGAATAACTTATGTTCTTGACACCCCCAGAAATAAGCCGAAGAACGCAGCCACTGCTTTTTTCTTTTTTTAATATAAGCAAATTGTTCGGTTTTACGTGGCAAAACCACGACATGATTAAGGCACCCGGTTTAGTTTTTGCCACCTGGGGTTCTTTAACGCGCACCTAAATAGAAGTACACGAGTCCTTCTCCATTTCGTTCCCATCGAATTCCGCGACCTGGATTAAACCCGCGAGCTCAAGACCGTATCCACTATACATGTATATAGCCACTAATTAGGCTACCGCAAAGGCTTTCTTTTCTTTTTCTTTTTGAAGTATCGACTGGAAAAAAATTCCACGTACGGCTTACGGACAAAGATTAGCATATAGAATGGCCGCTTTAGGCTATGGGACCAAATATCTTTGTACGCATTTTTTATATTAATGTCTAATAAAATTCCCCTTTGATTTGATTTGATTAACTAAAACCGTTTTCGGCGCTCGAGGTCCGACTGCAATAAATGACCCCGTACCAATTACTCCGCCTTCTGTTACGCGAGGAAGGCGGAAACTTGAATGGAATATTGAGCTGCAGTTTACTCTTTTTTTATCTAATACAATGCTTCCCATAAATCTGAGTACAAGGCGCCGAATGGGGCAGATATGCTTTACTTGTTTGAAGCGGCAAGCAGGAAGGTTACTTATGTTGCTTCGTCTGCGTTTCGCAAGACCTACTGATAAAAACTATATGCGCACAATACACACGAGAGATACACGCTGCTTGAAGAACGAGAAAAATATTTTTCTCTGAAGGGAACCGTACAATAACACAGTAGAATGAAAGCCGACACTGCGGCCGCAATGCACGCGCAATCACCGAGCGGTATTAAAAAGTAAAAAATAAATCAAGAAAAGAAAGAAAGGAATTTATTTCTAAGGCATAAATTCATGTCATATGCAATTATGAATCCAATTTAAGCGGTCTGAACGCAAATACCAGCGCGCGAAGTAGTACGAATGACCCTGCCGAGCAGTATCGCCAGCGGTTTCCAAAGGCGCGACCTTGATGCGGCCCAATCCACTTCAACCGCAGCGCCGCCCCACTATTTTTTCCACGTCGGGTGCCTCACTGCAAAGCATGCGCCGCCCCAGCCGCTCGTCCCACTCGACCATATTCTAGTACACTCTAGATGGAACACTTCGGCTTGCACGCGCGAGGGCGTTCCAAGCGTGTTCCTGACGCATTTTCTATGCCGATGCCAGACAACAGACCCCGGCGTGTGGCGCCACGGCGGATCACACCGTTTTCGATGCACGCGGCAGGCCGCACCTTTTTTTTACCCAGCGGCCGTGGCTGGGCGTAGCCTCCCGGTTTTCCTCGGCGTAATCTCGGGGGTTACGCGCAAATGCGCGCGCGAGTCGCGCCATGCTGCGCAGTTACGCGCCGCAGTGCGAAATATTACTGCATTCACTTCTATCTTTCTCTACGGCGCACCGCGCAGGCAGCCGCAGCTGGGCCTAGCCTCAAAGGCCTCCCCAGCGCAATCTCGGGCTTCACCAGGGAGGTTATATACCAGAGCTTCTGGAGTGGCAGCCGCTGCGGCCGCCTACTGGAGCGAGTGAAGCCATCAAGGGCCATGTTGCCGGGGGCAAAAGTTGGCGGGCACTGCGTATAGGCAGCCCCGGAATATTCGCGGAATGCGTGTGCGATTTCGTTTCCACGATCAAAAATTGCTAGAGAATATTTCTTTAGCTTACCTCAAAATTTTAGTTGCGATTATGCAACGCACGTAGTTTCGGTAATAAATGATACTAAACTGATTTGTTGCGTGCATCAAAACGTTTTGATGATTAGCTTCCTTTATTGCGTAAGCATTCTTTGGCGAGTACACCAGCTCTGTCACGCGAAAACTGTAAAAGTAGCCATCGCGAGCGATTTCGGAGGGCTAACTTACAGCTGAAGGATTGGAAAAAATGTTGCGGCATGACATTCGTGGGACGACGTACTTTTATAGCGAGGTCATTCTATGATTAGTTACCAAAGCTTTTCAGGACCTCTTTAACAATATCTAGAGGTTCAAGAACTGAAGTCCACTTCTTTACACTTTGCAGAAAACCCCACACTTGAAACATTAGCGTTTGAGGCGGCTCGCTGCAAAGAATAACTTAATGTTGCTTTGTCGAAGGCGAGTGGTTAAGAATTAGGCACATGCAAATTTTCAGTGCACAATGATCTGACCGTTCACATAAACTTATCTGTAAGTTTTGAAAAAAAGTCGCAGTTTCGAAGCATCAATTGCGATAGCAAATTACTGGAAAGCTGTACGAAGAAAGGACAGTAGTTTTATTTGCCGTATAAACTTATAAACATAGGCATACTAGCTAAAAACCAAGCCTGGTGACGCGCGCGCGCAAGCAAATATTAATACATCTCACTGGATTACCGTGGGAACTCGCTGTCAAAACGGTGGAGTGAGCAAGCCGGCCGCAACAGCGAGTAAATTGACCTTCGCGCCGCCTCTCGCTTCAACGCGAACAAAGCCGCGAAAACAAAGCGTGTGACGGACGATGTTCCCGTCGCAGGCGGCTTTCAACATACAGCGAGCTGGGCGCGCACGCGCAGCGTACAACCCTCTTCACTTCCCCTGGAGCCTTGCACCCCGGCTTCCTACCAATTCCTGAGATCTCACGCAAGTTATGCGAAGTATTTTGCAGGCATCTCGATGTCTATCATTAATTGGGGTACCGCGAAGTGATACCATGTGGACCAACGTATTTTAGTGTAAATTCAGTAGTTGTGTGTGTTGGTCGTGTGCGTAAGTGCCTGACACCACAGCAGCACGACGACCACGTATGCAATTTCTATGCGCGAACGCGCGCTTTCTGGTTCTTTTTTTTCTTTCCTCCACGCGGCCGGTACCGCCGTTGCTGCGGATGCGGAAAGCTCTTGGGAAAACAAAAGCACGGTTGTCAGCTTGTATACCTCCAGGTAAACGGGCATGGCGTCACGAGCGCCAATTTCTCCCCTGGTGGTTGGTAGGCCATGTTTCAGGAAAAAAAAATAAAAAAATGAAGCCTCCTGTTATGGCAACGCTTTTGCTGATGAGCGAGGGGGAGACGGCCCTCCTGCTTGTTTGCAATGCGCTCGACGAGTGTGCGATTTTACATGCATCTTTTCTCTTTTCCTCAACCTCTACTACTACTACTGTGCGATTTTAGCGGCAGGGGCAAGAGGAAACTAGGACGAGTTTCGCGTGTTGTTGCAGTATGCACTATTCTAACAGCTGTCATTTTCAGCCTTCTTTTTTTGCAATTACCATTTCTTTATGTGTGTGCGTGGTTCATGTATTGAGTAAACGCCAGCAGCGCATCTATTTGCTAAAATTTTACCCTATTCTCTTATACTTGAGCCAGCATGCCATGGCGTGTGGCTACTGCGTTTCGGCAGGACAATAACAGGCAGTAAAATGTGCTTTATTTTTCGAAAATGTGCTTTATTTTTCGAACTTTTTGTACAGCAAGAGATGCAAACATAAAAGAATATTGAAGACCTGAGTATCTCGCATCTGCATTACAAACTGCATGTTACACAGGCGCATATACATAAATCTTCTTACAATTTCTGAATAGCAAAAGTCATGTTATTTTTTCACTTTGCATGAGACAATCCTACGAACGCAAATTGTTTCTTTGTCTCAACACAGTTATCTGTGATTACTCATGCAGAAAAAAAGAAAGAGAAAACATTCAGCGAGACTGGTTGAGAGACTGAAGACCGCACATTTCGCATAACCAAGCACAGACGAGGTGGATTTTTCCTTGCTGGATCTGCGGTCTGGAAAAAAACGTAAGTAATAAGTTTTGTGCTTACACACAAGACAATTGCAGCAAGAAATTCCAGCACACTTCCCGCAAACACAGTGCTTTCAATTCATGTATGTCAACTCTTATTACATTTTGCTATGGGATTTACGCTAAAAATAAGCCACGAAAGTTTAACAATCCAAATTCTGATTTTAACCGCTAGTATATTGAAGTAACCGGTTTCGTAATGCTGCTTTCTCAACAGCTGTCTGAAAACACTGATCAGTTTCTTACCGCTAAATTATCTTGATCCCTGAACCGAGTCAATGCGAGCTGAAATAGCAGAGCTCAGAAAGGCTAATCAACCTCACCCCGTTCCAGTCCATAGAACCACCCCCTCGGGAGCCCCCTCTCCCCAACCCACAGACGTTCCCACGGTCGTGGAGGCGAGCCACTCGGGTAACCCAGTCAAAAGAAAGGCCGTTGCCAGCATGCCCGAAAATATACAGGCTAAAGCCAAGTCCGAAATCAGAGAAATGTTGAATTCTATCTGCTTCTAGATCCAGAAGATAAACGAACGACTCTCTGCAGTCGATTAGCGACTCTTGTCGTGGATCAGAAGATAGACGCGCAAAACGTCAAAATTCAATGCTTAGAAAACTGAATTCCAGAAATAGAGCCCAAGGCGCAGGAAATGGTCATCAGGATGTCGACCCGCGTACATCCCGTTTTCTTCCCGGATCGCGCGTCGGTACGTACGCCGCCACCACTGCACATCCCCGGACCGATTAGCACAACCATCTCCCTCGAGACCCTAGTAGCAATGCCGGAAGGCACACTATACAGCAAGGATGGGGCCACACACTTAATTTAATTAGGATTTGGCAGTGGAACTGTAGTGGACTACACCATAAAAGATGCACCCTGCAGCAGTTTGTGCGCACTCACAAAGAGAAGCCACATGTTATATTGTTTCAAGAAACGATGACTGATAAGGTTTCACTCCAGGAATACAAAGCTCTTGCTCACCGTGGGGACGGCAGAGGAATCTGCACATTAGTCAGCAGCAAGTTCGCTTTCATCGCACACCATCTAGGGGTCCGGTCTAGCAGGACAGAGACCTTCCAAGTAGAAGTCATCCCAAGTCAATCCAATAACTTGAGCATTTTTATACTTAACGTATACAGCAGCCCAAGCGATCACAGACGTTTCAATACCATCGTTACAAGGGCGACAAGCTCGCTGGAAACTCTCCAGTGGTTGTGGCCGGCAATTACAATGGCCCCTTTCTAGCGTGAATGATTGAATGAATAAACTTTATTGTACGAAGAGTGGTTGGTGTGGTTATTCTCGGGTGGAGCCCTCTTGTAGAACCCCGCTGGCCGCGGCGGCTCGCCGGGCCTAGTCCAGGGTCGCCAGTTGGCTTCCGAGTGCCAGCTCGGAAAGCCGTGCCTCCCAAGACCACGTTGTGAGTGTCTGTGAGGAGCTCACCAGCCTGGATACTGCCTCGGCTGGGCGTTCCGTACACTGGTATTCAATGTGTGTCAGTGTGGCTGTGTGGTCGTTGCATCAGGGCCATACACTGATTGTGTATACCTCTGTAAACATTGCGGGTAACCTTGATATGTGCGGGTAAGTGTTGGTTTGAAGGTGGCGCCAGTCCCTCGGCTTGTTGGCTGCTTAACTTGGGATGTGGAGGAGCGTACTTCCGTCTGGTCAGGCGCATGGTCCTCCAAAATCTGCCTGCTCGTGATGGGGTCTTCATGGTGGTTTGTGAGGGGCCTCGAAGAGTCTTCTGTGGCTGGGCCAGCAAGTGCGCAAGCTACACAGTCGGCCTCCTCATTGCCTTTGAGGCCTATGTGCCCTGAGCACCAGACGGCCCAGTGGTCCTCAGTCAGCGTGGGGCCCAGGATATCGGTGACGCACCTGGGAAGTGTGCCTATAAGATATAACCGACAGGTGGCCTGTAAATCCGTCAGGATATATGCGGAGCGACGTCTTCGTTCTGCTACTTTGATTGCGAGGGCCATGGCTGCTGCCTCTGCGGTGGCGCTTGATCTGGTGCGTATAGATGCGCAGGCCACCACTTTCTTTTAGTTAGTTACTGCCGTTGCATATGCCGCTTTTTTGGGGCCTTGTGGTGTTGTGGAGTAAAGGCTGGCGTCGGTATTGTAAGTATCACGATCGTTCCTTCTCTGGATGAGTGTTCGTGGTCGCGCTTGCCGGCGCTTTTGGTTGTATAGCGGATGCATGTTCTTGGGGACCGGTTCCACGATGATGCGAGCCGGTAGGTGCATCGGTACGATGACTGTGTCGTCTCCGCAGTATTGAGGGGTGAGCAGGTATCCCAGTCTTTGCAGCAGTTTTCTGCCCTGGTGTGTGGTGTTGAGTCGTTCTCTTTGTGCGATTAGCGTTGCGGCTGCCAGTTCTTCATATGTGCTATTTATGCCGATCGACATGAGCCTGTCTGTGCTTGTTCAATTCGGAAGTTTGAGTGCAGCTTTGTATGCGATTCTTATGAGCTTGTCGATGTTTTCTATTTCGGTCTTGCGTGTAGCTTGGAAGGGCAGAGCGAAGGTGATTCGGGTGAGGACGAAGGCCTGTACGAGGCGTAATATCTCGCCTTCTGTCATCCCATCTTTACTTCTTGCTATTCTAGCTATGAGGGTTGTAATACGTTTTACGGTGTGTTTGAGTTTGTCTATCAAGCGTGGAACTAACCGCATGACCGGTCAAGGGCAGAAGCCTGTGGCAGGAGGCAGGAGATACGGGACTGGACGGACCCAGCCTTTCCCACCAGACGTGGCACCTCCTCGACCAGGGACTCTGTCCCGGATCTCGATTTTTTTAAAAACGCTGGCTGAGCCGTGTGGTCGAATCTGTTGATAGATCTCGATAACGTTGATTACATCACGGCCACCAGCCTACAAGTGGAGCAGAATAGAAAGAAGGCCTTCTCGGTCCCTGACTGGGACAAATTCCGTGAGGTTCGCAAGGCCCGCGCCGCCCGTGGAGAAAAGCCCGGGAGTCTAGTCCAGTGGTCCGAACTAATTCTGCAACATGTCTGCTCCATCACGAAAACCATAGAGATGGATCTACAGACAGACGAAATGGGTAGCAGGCTAGCACACCCTTCTCGAGGGCAAGCACTCACTGCTCGTAAGGTGGAAAAGCCAACGCTTTAATCGCAAGCTCAGGAAATAGATCACCATCATCATCATCAGCAGCAGCCTATATTTATGTCCACTGCAGGGCGAAGGCCTCTCCCTGTGATCTCCAATTACCTCTGTCTTGCGCTAGCGTATTCCAACTTGCGCCTGCGAATTTCCTAACTTCACCATCCCACCTGATTTTCTGCCGTCCTCTACTGCGCTTCCGTTCTATTGGTATCCATTCTGTAACCATAATGGTCCACCGGTTATCTATCCTACGCGTTACATGGCCTGCCCAGCTCCATTTCTTCCGCTTAATGTCAACTAGCACATCGGCTATCCCAGTTTTTTCTCTGATCCACACCGCTCTCTTCCTTTCAGTTAACGTTACTCCTAATATTTTTGTTCCATCGCTCTTTGTGCAGTCCTTAACTTGTTCTCGAGCTTCTTTGTTAACCTCCAAGTTTCTGCCCGTTATGTTAGCACCGGTAGAATGCAATCATTGTACACTTTTCCTTTCAACGACAGTGGTAAGCTCCCAGTCAGGATTTGTCAATGCCTGCCGTATGCACTCCAACCCAATTTTATTCTTCTGTAAAATTCTTTCTCATGGTCAGGGTTCCATGTGAGTAATTGACCTAGATAAACGTACTCCTTTACAGACTCTAGAGGCTGACTGGCGATCCTGAATTCTTGTTCTCTTGCCAGGCTATTGAACATTATCTTTGTCTTCTGCATATTCGTCTTCAACCCAATTCTAACACTTTCTCGATTAAGGTCCTCAATCATTTGCTGTAATTCGTCCCCATTGTTGCTGAATAGGACAATGTCATCTGCAAACCGAAGGTTGCTGACATATTCGCCGTTGATCCTCACTCCTAAGCCTTCCCAGTCTGAGAGCTTGAATAATTCTTCTAAGCATGCAGTGAATAGCACTGGAGAGATTGTGTTTCCTTGCCTGACCCCTTTCTTCATGGGTAACTTTCTACTTTCCTTGTGGAGACCCAAGGTAGCTGTGGAATCATTGTAGATATTTGCTAAGATATTCACGTATGCCTCCTGTACTCCTTGGTTACACAATGCCTCTATGACTGCTGGTATCTCTACTGAATCAAATGCTTTTTCATAATCTATGAAAGCCATATAGAGAGGTTGATTGTACTCCGCAGATTTCTCGATTACCTGTTTGATGATTTCCGAGATCAACAAGCAGATCTACGAGCACTGCCAAACCCTGTCTAGGCAGCAATGGGACGACTTGTCGATTCAAGCGAAGGGCAGATGCGCAGTGGAAGCTTGTCGAACACTTGCTTGACGACTCGGGCACCAAGTCAAACCAGAGAAGTGTCCTCGCAAAAGCACTCCACGAAGCCAAGAAGTCGTCTTCGGAAGAGGAATTGTTGGAGATGCTAGCTAAGAAGTCCCTGCCGCTCAAAAGTGTGGCCAGTGAGGCGGCATACCCAGTATACAAAGGGAAGCCGAACTCCGCGCTAATAGAGCCTTTCAAAGTCAGTGAAATCCGTCGCGCCCTACACGACCTCAATGGTAGGTGGGCACCCGGCCCGGATCATATTAACAAGGCTCGCAGAAACCTAGAGGACGAATTGATCGAGTTTTTACCATATCAGATAAATCGGATATGGGAGGAGGGAATTGTACCGGGACAATGGAAGGTGGCGAAGGTCATACTCATCCGAAAGGCCGGTAAACCGCCGAGCTTGGATAACCTCAGCCCCATCTCACTGACGTCATGTGTAGGGAAGGTGGCCGAGCACGCCATCCATAACAGAATTGCCGATTATATCGAGACCAACGACCTTTTCCCTCAGAACATGATAGGCTTCAGGCCAGGCCTGTCCACCCAGGACGCCATGAAGCTTATCAACATCCGAATCCTGGAACGCTGCACTCGGGACACGAGAGCCATCCTTGGTTTGGACCTGGAGAAGGCCTTTGATAACATCCGTCACGAGTTCGTTCTCGACGCCATCTACAAGCTCAACCTGGGCTCGTTCTGCATGCCTTCGTCAGGTCTTTCTTGAGCAGACGATACGCCAGCCTCAAGGCTTGAGATTTGGAATCAGCGGAAATGGAGCTGAGTGGAAGAGGCAACCCTCCCCCCCCGGGGGGAGGGCTCAGTCATCTCACCGCTCCTCTTCAATATCGGAATGGTCGACCTCTCGTGATACACAGGCAAGATCCAGGGCATCGGTCTCACGATTTACGCGGACGACATCACTGTCTGGTGCGCGGGAGGCAGTGACGCTCTCCAGGAAGCTGTCGACATTACAGAGCACTTTCTAACAGACACGTTCGAACAGACACGGGACTCGGGCGCTCCCCCAAAAATCTGAACTCCTTCTCTACAGGCCAACTAGAAAGGGCCGCAAGCCACAGAACTAGAAGCCCCACCCCACCAAAATCGACATTAATCTCTAGACCAAGTGCGGAGATCCGATTCCCAAAGTCGCGTCCATTCGAATCTTGGGAATGACACTCGAAGGGACTGGCACAATTAGCATCACCATTCACAAACTAGCAAAGAAGCCAGATAGCGTCATCGGTATAATCAAGCGGGTAGCTAACAGAAGGATAGCGCCATGCACGTCTGGAACAGGGTCAAACGAGACAAGCTAAATGCCATGATAATGAGGCGGATCAAGAGCGCGTTCGGACAACCAAACTAAATACGCACCGACCGACTCCTGCATTTGAGTACTCATAATAACCTCGAAGAAATTACAGAAGCACAAGAAAGGGCACAAATTCTCAGACTCTCTGGCACTAGGGCGGGCAGCAAAACTCAAGGACAGCAAAAGCAGCGCCACCCACAATTCCATGTGATTCCCCGCTCACATCGAATCAATCATGGGAGGCTCCACAAACCTGAACGAGCTGGCCCACTGCAAAGTGCGAAGTCCCGCTTTCCACGACAATGGAGAATTCCTCCACCGGCATACAGTGGTCGAGAACAGAGATCAACCGACCACACACAACGACAACGAAATTACGCAGCACTTTTATCACGGCAGGAGAGACTTTCCCCTTCCTCACAAGAAAGTAAATAGAGCGCAGGCATTGACCCTCAGACTATTGCAAACAGGATCGTATGCCAGCCCGGCTAGCCTAGCGTTGCCACTCGTTGCGAGGCACGGAACAAATCAATGAGGACAAGTGGCTCCCCGCCATCAAGAGCCCCGATGTCGGTGCGCAACTATGGGCTGTTCAGACAGCCCACGATGCGAGGGCTGGACATGGCCTGACCGTCCCAACGTGGGAGCGGCCCCAGCCCGCTGAGTCCCTTACCTCAGGACTTTCATTAAAGTTTTGCATCCAGCCATCCATATTGAATTTCTTATTCACTTGACAATAAGGCACTGACGAATTAGTTTGTTCAACCCTTTTTGTATACTCCTTGTTTTCTTAGTTCTGCAGAATCGCCATTACTGGAATAACGTCTTCCAAAAGTTGTAAGCTACTGGTTTTGCACAAGGGGAGCAATACGTTGCGGCAACACCGGAGCGCGTGGCTCGCTAAGCAAATAACGCGAAGAAAGCAGCGCTTGCAATGCTTTCTGCACTACCGCACCACTCCTTCAATCGCATCCGCACCTTGCAGTGTGCAACCAAGAACAGGCAAGCACAAAATTAAATTCTCTAAATTAATCCCCTCGTCTATGCTGCACGCATGCCAGCATTATCAGCAAAGATAAATTATCAGTTTCTTATTCTATCAAGCGAACAGCCGTCGCCAAGATATAACGAAACGCAATCTCCGTCAGCGGTTCAGCTAGCACTCACTCGTAGCAAGAGCTGCTGTCGATAGGTAGTGTCAATGTATTAACACACCACAGAGAAATGTACCGCGTACGGAATAGTCTTCGTTTTGCCTTATTGCCGTTCCGATAAGGTGCAGCGGCTATTCACTAAAAAACAACTGCATAAAAAACGTGCTTACCTTTCATTCTCTTGGAAGCGAAAAAAGTGACCCTGCTGTCTCTTATGTTAGCCCACTAGAATCGCTAAGAACCTCGTGTGGCCTTTCTTGTGTTTTTCACACATTGCATAAGCCACTGGCCCATACAGAAACAAAATGTTTCAGCGCACAGTAGAAGGCAAAGGCGTGTACGTGTGCAGAGGTGCAGAAAGCGGCAGGAGCAGACGAATGGAATGACAGACGGAATAAAGCTCGTCAGTGGTGATAGCCTTTACATGCAAAGCACTCGCGTCAGGCCCTGCTTGCTTGCGGGGATGGTTTTTGCCAGTACAACCGTTACGCTGACCTAAATCTTCTCTGAAACACTTCCACGACATTGTCTACCCTTACAATAGAGAACAAATGGTAACCGCACCATTCGTTCACCTGTCAGTGAACAAACTGACAGGTATCTTCTGTGAAGACAAGTTTCGCAGGAGGCTGCTCTTCAAGTGACGCGTCAAAAAGAGGTAGGAATGCAACTTTGGCGCGGGCGCAGTCACTGTCGGCTTGATGACTTGAAAGAAACTTTCATCCTAAGATGACGTCGCGTGAACAAGGGGGGAGAACAAAAAAGTCAATAACGTAAAGCTCCTCTGCTATAACGGCTCGGGCTATGCATGCTTCTAATGGATCAATGTGCTGTGTACTAATTTTGCACAGCAAAAGACCTGAAATCGACGCATCACATTTAGAAGTGAGCGGCAAGGCACGCATACATTACTGAAATTACATGTCTACAAATGTTACGGTCTGTACTCCTTCCACGATCACACCAAACACGTAACGATGAGAAATCTGAGGCCTTGAAGATTTCGCAGGACATGCAGTTCTCGCTTCCCGAACCATGGTCACTAGTCTTCCTGAGGCCGGGTAGTAGGCCCATGCCTCATGGGCGCAATAAGTCGGCGGCAATTGGAAGGTGATCGACGACTGGCGAAAGCACGTTCGTCCGATTGAATTCGAAAGGTCGATCCGGTGAATCACGGCGTTGAAGTTCTCTTGGCGGGTAGTTAAAAGTTGGTGGTCAGAAGCGAGCAGCAGGTGGCATCCCACGCTGGCAGAGACACGCCACATGGCCAGCAAGTCCTCCGGAGTAACAAATCGGCCGGTTGTCTGGTGTGCGCGATGGGTTCTGCGCGTGGGGATACTGTGCACTAATCTGGTGGGAGTCGGTGGTGGCGGCGTTGGTGCATGAAAGGCCGCTGGGGTCGGCTTTGCGGGCATCGTAGCGACCTGCCCATAGCTCAGTTGTACAGCAACGGGGTTGTGAAATGCAGCAGACACACGAACGGAACTCACACCTCCATCAAATGTGACGAGGTTTATTGGACTCGTCGAGCCATTGCCAGAGACACAGCGGCAGCAACGATGGTTGAGCTAGACGGGCGAACTCACCGCACGACACGCGATGGCGACGGCGCTTTCTAGCGTGTCGATCTTGTTCTGGCTCCGAGGAACGCGATGGCGATGGAACTTTCTAGAGCCATTCTGCTTCCTTGCGACTTCATCTTTCTTGTTATGAATCGCAATATTGTAGGAATTAAAAAAATACTGACCCATTCAACTCTGTGAAGGTGGACGAACAATGAAGCTATTTAGCACAGGACACAAAAGTGACACAGAATGGGGAGACCCCACAGAGTCCGGACTCCCGAGAAGCAAAGCGCCTACGAAGAGTGATGGCAAGAACAGAGACGAGAATTCAGCCTTTGCCGGTTGTGCGCACTGCACGCGGCCTCCGCATTACGAGGAGATAAGTGAAATTCAATATGGAGAACGGCACCTTGTCGTATATATAAGCGCGACGGTACCGCCGCCCCGGAAGGGAACAGGGTACGAGAGCGGCAGGGAACGAGGAACGCAAGCGGTGGGAACGCCGACAAAGAGTGGGCGGTGCGAATGTAGACATGGCCGATGCGGGTCGGCCTCTTGGGCTGAGATTCGATTGTACCCTAAACAGTACACGAATTTGGGCACCCGCCGCAGACAAGCGATGGATACGCTCCGGGTACGGGAAGGCCATACTACCGCATGTCATCTGCCATTGCATGAGACAAAAACGGGCTATGAAGGAGCGCCCTGGTTGCCCTAGTGAAGTTCAGGAAAAAGGCTGCCCCTGAAACAAGGCCGCCCTGGTGAAGTTCATCCTGATATCTGAAAGACCTCCCTCAAGCCCGACCAGGTGCTGGCCGGTGGAGAGGAAGCACTCATCCTTGGCGTCTGCTGCCTATTCGAAAACCTCTTGCAGGTGTTCTAGGACACCCAGAAGTCCAATGAGGAGAAGTACGCCCGTGTACAACGACATCTCTTCCGGCGCTTCCAGTGCGTGATAGTGGACGTCATCGTGGATGGCTGCCTTGGCACCTGGGCTCCGGGCAATGAGCGTGTCCTCCTCAGAATCTGCAGCAAACAGCCCCTTCTAGCCCTTAAAAGACTTTGTGTCAGTGACACGATCAACTCTTGTACACAGATCTACAAAACACATACTGGCCCTTCTTAATGTAAATTATTGTTTTTAGAGAAGCTATGTTATATACACCTCTACAATTTGGACCTTTTATATTACTCACACTACTAACTACAATTGTTTTCCAATCTTTTTAAGTTTTTATTGTATACACTTTTACCCGTTTCTTATTTGGTTCTGTAACCCTATATTATGATGTTATGTTTTAGCATGAAAAAAATGCGGCCAGCTTGACACTAGCGGTGCCAAGTCTGAAGAAACAGCGGAGCTGGGCGTTGACGTAGGCTTAACGTGGCTTAACTTGGCTTTTTCTAGGCAAGGTTGGGCTATCAGGGCAAGGCTAGGTTCTTATGGCAAGGCTAGGCGTTGACACTCGGCTTAATTGTGTTCTCGGTACTTCGTATTGGCTCGGCAACATCGGATATAAGCGGCTTTGTAGGCGTGGTTGGCTGGACCGGCACGAAGACGGTGATTCCTTTCCCCCGTGGCTTGAAGGCGCTTCTCTCGTCGGGCAGCCTCTTCTTCGGGCGTCCCAAGGTGCGCTTAGGTCGAACCATATCTCGGAAAAGTGGAGAAAAGGCCCGGGCGCCACCGCGCGCACGCTTTTCTTAGCGCGGTCACATGACTCTGCTGAACACGTGTCATATCTCGGTAGAGTGGGCAAATCTCCGGGTGCCGGCACGCACATGTTTTCATTAGCGTGGTAACATGACTCTGCCGTATACGTGCTCGGCTCAAGTATGACGTCAATGTCTAGGCTGTCCTCTCGCGAGCGAGGAGGAGCGCGCGCCACTCAACCAGTTTTAGCGTTGCACACCGAAATTTTTCCAAGCCTCAACAGTTCCACTATTAAAACTCTGTTGGTACCCTTGTTCCCGGTACCTCTTTGGGTCCCAGGTGTGACAAGGATAGTTCAAGGGCAAGAGGTAGGTCCCGGAGCACACCATACGGAGTCTGCAGGGGTATGCATCATTGCACTTGTACCCTTTCTCCACTATCCGAAAGATCGGCTCACTGTTTCGCACACGCACATGAAAAATGCATGAAAGCCTAGCCATAAACCACTTCGCTGCAAAGCGTTTGCAACGTTGTCGCAAGTACAGACTTGCGGCTCCTGGATCTGACGACACACCGACAGTATGCATCGTCACCAGCAGACGGAAAGAATTGCGGTGGCGTGGTGAGAGCGCAATGTGAACGACGCGGCATTTTCCGATTGCTGTAAACGCCAAATGCACCACTGTGAGCGTTGCATTAAGAGTTTTCATGAGCACTCAGCTTTCCCCAGTGTTGAGATTCGTATTCCATGACCGATGCCAATGTTGCATATTGGATGTTACCTATTGACAACTGACATTCCAACAAAGCGTGGCACATGGCACAAAGTCTTGAAGTGTTCGTCGAAGGGCCATCGTGTAATGTAAGCTAGCTAAACTTTAGCCACAGCGTTGACGAGATGAATGCAGCGCATTCACACTGCTTTTATTTGAAGCATTCATATGACCCGCCGTGGTTGCTCAGTCGCTATGGTGATGGGCTACTGAGCACGAGGTCGCGGGATCGAATCCCGGCCACGGCGGCCGCATTTCGATGGGCGTGAAATGCGAAAACACCCGTGTGCTTAGATTTAGGTGCACGTTAAAGAACCCCCGGTAGTCCAAATTTCCGGAGTCTCCCACTATGGCATGCCTCATAATCTGATCGTGGTTTTGGCACGTAAAACTCCATATTTTTTTAGGAATTCATATGTTCACAATGCGCCACTAGCAAGGATGCTGTGGGCAGTGCTGACGCTGAGGACGAAGACTGATGTGCGCCAACTTGTGTTCTGTATTATATTCTGCAGAAGTGATTGTAGACAGCTGACAAGCACACTTCACCTTTCTCTCGTGTCCTCCCGTAAGGGTATATCCACACAATATATATCGTGAAATTCCTCCAAGTATAAAGGTTACATTTCGTGGCCTGTTTTTCCTGGGTCACATCGTGCATAATAAAACAACTCAAAGTACCACTGACCTGTAAGCATTGAGGGGCACTCTTCTTGCTTTCTCAAATTAAGAAGCTTTCATACACGGTATACAAGCAATATTTTCGAGTATTTATGGATACTGTGGGTTTCCTGTGTCATAATAACAATGTTTTAAAGAAATATTATTCTACGCGAAGAAGACAAAAGTTACCTTTTTTAGGCTTGTTTAGAAACCACAAGTCATTTTTGTCCAAGACATTCAATTAGACATTTTTATTATAACCTGCTGAAACCCGATCACAGCTATGGGACATAATCAGTGTTCAAGGCGGTTTTTATTGTCTACTGTTATGTATGAACTGGAAAAAGAGTTGTGTTTTAAATTTAAATACCATGGCTAGGGGTCAAAAACTCCATCTCCGTGTTCGAAAAAAACTGACATCTCTTTATGTTTGCCATGGTAAAAACTGTATTTCATTGCTTAAACGCAGATATGAAGATAGAACTAAGTATAGTACAATTCACTGTGCCTGCCACGCATAGGCGGAAAGTTTTCATTTTTCCGGGAAGGGGGGAGGGCGGGGGGGGGGGGGGGCTGGGGCCCGAACAGCTTTCAGAAACCTACCCATGTATACGTATTTTGACGAATAATACAAGAACTTCTGAGATAACTATTTATTGGTAGGCGAACTTGTGCCCGGCAAGTAAATAAATTAAATAGCTGCAGCGTTCCAAGCAGGAGATCAAAAAGCCTTCTTTTCACGAGTGGCGCTTCACTTCCTCTTCTTTTTGACAACGGTCACATATATCCCAGTGCGTGCGGCCAATGCACGTGCCATTACGTCTTCGTCTTTGTTCTTCTTACTAATACGCCGTTGTCCTCTTGTAGGGCGCACGAACCTGCGCGCGTTATTTAAAGACGGTTTTTGTCTTGCGTCATTATTCCCCCTCCAAGAACGCATCGTCCCGATGCGTAAAGTGGCGAAACTGTTGACAAGCTGTTGTCCATACTAAAGTGGTAAATGGCACTGAGTAGAGGTGTTTCCGAGAACATTCACTGCCTGCCATAATATGGCTTCATTCTGACCACATGCACAATTTCTGTGCGACGTCGGCATCGTGATGACGTCACTTGTCCTTCCGGCGTAACCTCGTAGTTTAAGGGACTAATGCGGCGAAGTACTCGGTATGAGCCGAAATAACGGCGCAGAAGCTTTTCGGAGAGGCCGCGCGTCCGTAGAGGAGTCGACACCCATACTCTGTCACCTGGTGCATACTCGACTTCTCTTCGCCGCAGGCTGTACTGGTCGGCGTCAATGCGCTGTCTTTGTTGAATGCGGCGTCGCGCCAGCTGACGTGCTTCTTCGGCCCGCTGTATAAATTCGCTGATTTCAGGGGTTTGTTCTGCACTGTCGTTTACCGGTAACATTGCATCTAAAGGTGTGGCCAAAAACAAGCTGAAATGGCGTCACTTGAGTGGTCTCTTGCAATGCGGTATTGTAAGCGAATGTTGCATATGGTAGTATATTGTCCCATGTACGGTGCTCTAAGTCTACGTAAATTGACAACATATCGGTCAGCGTCCTGTTCAGTCGCTCGGTCAACCCATTTGTTTGAGGGTGATAGGCAGTTGTTTTCCTGTGGCTGGTATGAGTTAGTTGCATAATGTACTGCGTCAAATCCGCTGTATATGCAGTTCCTCCGTCCGTGATAATAACTGCAGGGGCACCATGTCGTAGTACCACGTTGGTGACAAATAATTCAGCCACTTCAATGGCTGTAGCACTGATTAGAGAGGCTGTCTCGGCATATCGAGTTAGGTAATGAGTCGCTACTACAATCCATCGTTTCCCTGATGACGATGTCGGAAATGGCCCAAGCAAGTCCATTCCTACTTGTTCGAACGGGGCTTCTGGGGGTTCTATTGGTTGAAGGAGGCCTACGGGTTTTAATGGAGGCGTTTTGCATCTTTGGCAATCCCGACATGTTCTCACATAATGCGGCACCGAACGCAATAGCTTTGGCCAGTATTACTTGGCATGAATTCGAGCGAATGTTCTACTCACTACGAGGTGTGCTGCGGATGTTCGAATTTGCAGTCCTCTGCAAGCAGTCAGCACTTTCTTCAGTCTTCTGGCAAGTTCTTTACTCATAACTGAATGGTCTGCACCTGTGTCTATTAAAGCAGTAATTTCGTAGCCGTCTACAACCACACACAAATCGGAAGTAACTTCACTGTTTCCGCAACTGCTCTCGCGTCTGTCGTTACATTTCGGAGTCCGCGCTGGAGGCTCTGTTCTTGCATCGACAGCGGCCTTACCTCCACAGGTCGCCGGTATTAGTTTACCCGACGCGGGCTTTGAGAACTTCGTCTCGGGGAGCTGGAGGATGGACGCGGACTCGGTGATCGATACCGCAGTGGTACTGTTGACCGAGGTTGGTGTCGCTGTGAAGTATGAGGGCTTTGGCGCGTCGACAAGTACTCCCGGATTTCAAAAGGGCGTTCGCCGTTTCTTGGGCAAGGAGCATTTACGGAAAAACCCCGAAGTCCCGCTCTGCGGTACTCGCACATCCGGTAGAGATGACCAGCTTCGCCGCAGTGCAATACCAGGAATCTGGGACATCGCCGAACAACGCCTCTAGCGGCCGCCTCTGAAAACATGCGCATTTTCTATGGGAGAGCGCCGTTTTTCCCAAATAACTAATCATAGAAGCCATCTTTCAAAATATTACCGTGGAAATAGGCTCTAGGAGCTTAGCCCGACATCTCATGCAAGCGGTACCATTACTTACGACAGAAAACCCGTTCCAAATTGCGGGCGAAGTTCGAAGTATGGGAGTCTATGGAAAAGGCCAAATTTTGGCGGCTTTTTTTTGGCCAGTAAAAAGCATTTTGCGATGAGCCTATTGCATCGATCGACGTATTATTGGGGATTTATCAACTTCAATGACTCGGCTTTCAGCTAGTTGCAGCAGCAACTCTTGAAATGGCAAAAAAGTCGTTCCAAAATCGCAGTTTTCATAACAAGGTCACATAATTTATTGTGGTACGTATATAAACCTAGTTTTTGCCTCCGGTAGCACTCAAACCGATAGCCGAGCGTTCTGCGCGACCACCGATTAGGATCGCTGATACCACGATTGGCAGTTCGCAGGTTCGAAGCCAGCGGCGCCGCTATTTTTTTTTATCCCTTTGTCGCTGCTTAGTTTGGCCGTTTCCCGCCAGATGGCATATTCCGAAACGCAGGTCATTTAGTTGCGGTTCTTGTTTCGTTTCTTTCTACTGTACCAACGTCTTCCTAAAAAAAATAGCTGGCTGGATTCGTGAACATGTGAACGTGCTTCCAAACTTCTTTTGCACTTTAGGTGTAATGTATTTTAGACAATAAATCCAACTTTGTGTTTTCAAAGTTGATTTCTTTCTCAAGGCAAACATTTATGAAGACATTACGAAGAAATATTTTTGCCTATTCAGCTATGTCATGGAAAAGCGTGTTTGTGCGACTTTTGTTCAGCCTGAAACGTACCACAAAAATAAATAGCTTCCCGTGAGGGCAATTAAAAGACGCAGAAGTAGAAAACTTGGCTGCAGCCCCAGACGTAGTATTCTTACAAAGGAATACAGAAGCTATTTGACTGAGTATATTTGCATTATATCAAAGCAGAATTTTTGCGTACCGGATCTTCGGTGCAAATGAAGGCTGTCCGAATTATTTCACAAGCTTTTTTGCTTAGTACAAACCAATACCTTGAAACATAAACATCCTATCCTCAATATGCAGCGCACGTGTCTTATCATTTGAATCATTCCCATATACCTTCACGAAATTCCCGAAATACTAAAGGTCTTCATATCCTTTTACCACGATGTACGCAGAGGAGTATTGGAAATAATGCGAAAAGACACCGGGGCGTGTTAATGTAGTGTGTCGTGTAAAAATAGAGAACTATTCCAATCACAGACCGCACCCTTTTTGAGTTATGCCCACAAAGCGTTGCAAGAAGACAATTTTTTCGGCTAGAATCACCAAAGTTACTATGGCATTCTGCTGTTCTGTTCTTAACTAATTCTATTGCTGAATCAGATCGCAGCACCATGATATAATTACTGGTACAATTCTTCAGTAATTCTGTAAGAATTTTCTCCTACGCTAAATTTAACGTGTTTGGATGATTGAAGAAACATGAGAAAGGACCGTGAGGCTTGCAGAAATGTTCTCTTATTAGAATCATTTATCACCCATATCGGTACGGTGGTATTGTCAAGATGACTCCAGCGTCCACGGACACCATTTATCACTTTACTGCCCGTAAAAAAAAAATACAAAAGTGTCGTTCCTTGTGCGTGAGTAGCACAATCGCAGCTGATCCTTTCATATGGGCCCACTAAGCTACACCTTCCCTTTTCTGCCATGGTGCCACAAGAGATGTCAATTTCACCCTTGAATTTCTCCCTTTCAGTTTGCTAGAAAGTATAGAGACGTACACAAGACGAACAGGCGAAGTTTTGAAGTAGTCCTGAGATTTTAGTAAAATTTCGTAGGCAATGTTATTATCCTTTATTTTTTTACATATTTATTACATCTGATTGGTGATAATAATGACGTGCTACATAATAGTTCAGTTCTTCTACTTAATAAGTCATGTCTGAGTCTGCTGTCCTGAAAATTAACCAGGTGTAAGCACTGCATGACGTTGGCTGGAAGGCCATTCATTAAAAAAATTGTGTGCAGAATAAAGAAAATGCAGGTGTTCAATCGCACAGTCGCCGCCAAAAGTTTACGCGGCCGAGGTTCTGCGAATAAGTTTATTTTCAACGCAGCTACCCCGCAGCCAGTAAAACTATGCAAAACTTTTGTTTGCTCTAGACCAGTATACGCTGTAAATCCGAATACTACGATGCGTGACTAAGGCGTAGAAATATAAATATTTTTTACCTTCTGGGGTACGAAAGCTTGTGACGCTGACTATACGTTCTGAAGGCGAGGTTGCTTTTTAGCTTATTTGTGATGACAAGCGCCAAGCTCTTGGTGATGGGATATTGGAGCGTAGAATTGTAGAACTTGTGCAAGCTCAGGCGCCGTCACGACGCAAACCTAGCGATAGAAGCTCAGAAGGAGGAATAAACATTTATTGTAGAGCCAGCACTTTATGATGGCCGGGCCTAAGCCTCCCATGAGGGGACGTCGAGGGCCTCATGGGCGTGCTGGGTCGCCCAGGTTTGGTCGTCGAGGGCGGAGCTCCGCAGAGCCTCACGCAACCTCGACGATGGGGTCGTGGTGTTAATGTATGTGTACTGTGCTGGGCACTCCCACAGCACATGCGGAAGCGTAGCCGGGTGAGTGCCACAGCACCGGCAGTTGGGGGTACTGTAGACTTCAGGGAATATAAGGTGGAGGCGGGCGAGTGAAGGGTACGTATTTGTTTGGAGCAGACGCAGGGTGGTAGCCTGCGCCCAGCTGAATTTGGGGTGAGGTGGGGGGAAATATCGGCACAGCATGCGTTTAGTTTATTAACACTGATGATAGATGAATAGTCAGAGTAAATGAATGTTACTGTCTAATTCTGGACAGACTCGAGTGTAATGCATAGGTTTAGATCACTGTAGGTTCCATACTAATTCCATACTACGCATTCCTATTCGAATTTTGGCCTGTCTTAAGCCTACCGAGTCTTAAGTAATCAAAATAGGTAGGAAATTGCTTCTTGGGATGTAGCCGAGGCCATGGTAGATGTGATTAGATGCGCTATATGTGAGTAGGCTGACTGGGATTATTACATGAAGTGCGCCAACGTACCTACGTAAAGCCATGGTGGAAATTATGGAGCCCTTTATTGTAAATATATTGAAGTCGTCTGAGAGTGTCTCTGGTAAAAAGTTATAAGTTTATTAATATGAGGACTGATTAGCCTTCTGTTAAGCTGTTAGGAAAAATGCCATCTATTGTGGTTAAAATTACAACGTTATCAGCGCTTCCAAAAGAAAGTGACTGTACAAGTCCATTTTTCTCGGGTGTTCATGTCACCTAGGTACCACCGCCTGACCCAAGACCTTTATGTTTTAAAATCTGCCCCGATGACGTAAGTTACGTTGCGGAAAAAAATAAATACCCTTTCTAAAGAATGAACCATAACAGCTTCCCGACAAAGCGCAGTACGTTGCCACAAGTCGTCATTTGTGATAACGATAAGAGCGACAGCCCGTCGTTAAAAATGACTTGCCACTCCCCGGTATTTCTTTTTTGCTCAAGGACGCAACTAACCCGCACAAGGGTAATCCCTCCCTTCGCATGATGCTTGCGACCTTTCTGGTTCTGGACAAGCGCTATATTTGTGTATATTTCAGGCGCTTGGCATCGAAAGGCTTAAACCTTTAAACAGCGAAAGGCTGTCACAGTCGCTTCGGTAGCTGCACGGAAAGCGCGAGCAATCAGTCTACTTTCAGCACACGCGCTCTCAACCAAGACATATTTGCGAGAAAGGGGCTCCTATATTACCCATAGCGAGAAATGTATCCACAAATTACACCTCATTATCCCGATGTGTTTGTGAGCCGCACTCTGCGGCCTGTATTCCGTGTTATGACAAAAAATATAGTTTGTGCAGTGTCAGTAGCCTAAACATAAAACAGGAAATTGAAGTCATCACATCAACTATCATATATCATAAATTGAAAGAAATAAAACTGAAACTGTACTTCATAATACTCGCACTGCAAACTTTTATGCATGTGATTCATTTCAATTTCCTATCTGTTCCAGGGTAGAAATATGCTGATCAGTTGGTAAACACAGATTATTTTGCAAAATTTGCTAAGAATTTTTGCCTCCAACATATGTTCCTATTGGTCATGCACATTTCTATCTATCAAATATATGGTCGAAACATCACAAAGTCAAATTTTGAATCATTTAAAAGTTAAACTAGCTTCTCCACATAGGGGAAATGCCGTAGGAATTTGAGAATGTAATAATACACAATCATTTGGTTGCATAAACTTCCTGGCTATAGGCATGTAATGAAAAGCTCAAATGTATTACACGGCTTTGTCTTTTCGCAGCAATTTCATTCACTGCATTTATAATGCAATGTACGTTTTTTTTTTATTTTAGCGCGTGAGTCCAAAAACACATAGCAACTTATTTACCAAAGCGATATAAGTTTCAAAAGCTTGTTAATTAGGTTGTCATTTGAGCAAATAAAACGAGAGACTTTCATGCACAGACAAAATAAGCGGCTAAGAGGAACAACTGACTAGTTATTTCAGAAGAATAACTGAGTTTAGCTACGTAGTGTTAAACTATGTAGCTTTAAATAATGCGCATATTTTATACATCGCCGGATAGGGGTCATTGGAGATCGCTGGGCGAGGCCTTCGTCCTGCCATGGACATAAATATAGTCTGATGATGATGATGAAACATTGCCGAAGGTGACCACCTCTCATCCAAGAAACATTTTTTACAGTTTAATAATTTATTTATTTGCGCCGTCAGCACTCGAAGGCATTACGGAAGGAAGTGGGTTGAGCAGGCTAAACAAATAATGCAATGATTAAAAAGTAAGTTTGTAATCATATATTTTAGCTGGTGGTACATGGAAAAAAGTTCAGTGCGCACGACGAAGGCAGCTTTACAATTATACCATATTACCTGACCTTACAAAGAATTTAAAAGGAACACAGTAAGTAATTAACAAATTCAGATTACACAACGTACGGTAGTTGATGTTGCATGAAACTTGCGTTTGTTTGTACTCTTTATGATTTCTTTGGGGAGGCGATACCATTCAAGGGCTGTGCGAGGCCAGAAAGAGCCGAAGGAAGTTAATGTGACTAAATCTCATACGTATTTTGTACAGCTGATCAATACGATGCCATATATATGGTGACGGAGATACTGTCGTACGCGGATATATCAAGCCAACTTATAACGAATTATTCTGTATACCGAACAGCTGTAAAATCCCCTTGAAAATTCCATGCAAATCTATCGGGCTGGTGCACGCGTATAAAGAACGCTCGTTCACCAGCACATTCGATATATCGAACGCGGCGCCACGCAGAAGACCTCATAGTGCACTCCTTTGTACACTTTGAGGTATTCTGGCACCTGGAGGTGGAGAAGAGATAGTGCAGTCAGTTGAGCCCCGTCAGGCTGTTCAGCTAGCCCTCATGCTACCTCGGACGTCAACATTCCTTCTATCCGATTTTGGAGGCGTCGTAGTGTGGGTTGAGTGCCTATTCACGAGTTTATTTTCCGCAAGCGATGGCCGCTACAAGTGTAAAGAAAGAATCAGCTTGGACTTTTCAATGAAGTTGAAAGTGAACCAGCATTTTTCTTGCGGGTAAATAAAGTGTGCTTGCTTTTTTCCCCCATGTTGCGTGCAGTAAGTTAGCGGCTCTCAGATGCACTAACCGGTAAGCCACCGCTTACCTGAAGGCCTATTGTTTTATATACCGAATTACCTATATAAAGAACTTCTTGTGATCCCCTTCAGATTCGATATATCCGGGTTCGACTGTATCAGTTTACGGGTTACAAATTCAACTTTAGCTTTATTTGGGGCTAGAGTAGCTATTCGATCATAAGTTGAACATATAAAACGAGTGGAGTAAATTTGAGTTCTAATGAGGTAATAAATACAATGGAATTTCACACATTGGATGTATACTCAAATTTTGTTCCTATTAGTGTTTTCTATAGTAACATGAGAGAGGATGGTGGCATTATAAGTGTACAGGAGCCAATAACCCAACGTTCGATCCGCAGTGTTAATAATGTCGATATGCCAGGTAAGATTAGCGGTAATAGGTTGACCAGGTAAAATTAGCGGTACTATGAACACGTGAATATTTTTATGAATATACAGGCTGTAACTCCGTGTTGTTAAGTAAGTAATACCCGTGTCACACGGGCGTTTGGAGGGCCTTCCAACCGATAGTCAGTTGACTCAAAGGTCAAGTTCGAGTTGCTACACGTGCGCTTTCGAAGGCCGCCGAGTCAATAGTCTATCGAGTCAACGGAGCACCCTACAACTCTATTGAAATCTGGATGGCCTTTGAGCAACGGAAGCGGAAACAGCGCGAACATGCCGTCTCGTTCACAGTGTGCTCGTACTCACGGTTAGAAAGAACAAATCCAACCAAAATGCTCTAAAAATACTATACATGAGTGTTATTAATTATTCAATAAACTATTTTCGCCACTTCATATGTGCGAACTGCACATACTCTCGACAACAGCGACGTGCTTGTGTTCATTCCTTCCTCCATGTTGTCTAGTACACTCTCCCTCTACTCCATGTGTTGCCGGATTCCGTCATATCACCGCCATTTCGCAACATAAAATAAATTATAGCGTTTGTAAGTGGTAATAATGTTCTTTAACTTTTGGTTACATGAAAACGAAAATAAAGATCCGCAGCGCCACGCAATTTTGCGAGAAACGCCTGCAGCTGAACCACTCAACGGCCTTTCAAAAGTGCCGTGTAGCAGCGCGACAACTCCTTCGAGTCGACAGAGTTGTGGCGTTTCGAAGGCCGTCGACTGGAAGGCCTTCCAAATGTACCCGTGTGACACAGGTATAAGTCGAAGAGTTGTTTTGAATGGGAGTTGCTCAGATGATGTTGCTGCTACATCTGGTGTGCCGCAAGGCTTCGTGTTGGGGCCGATTCCTTCCACTTTTTTAATGCGAAAGCATTATATGCCCCATTACGCGAAAACCTGTAGTTGTAGTCGGCGGTGTGACCGAATGACGCTACCAAAAATGGCCGACGGCAAAGAGTAAAAACGCGTAAAAAATGCTCGAATTGATGACAAATTTAGCAGGTAGATTCATGTAAACAAAGTAAACTAATCCCTTTGAAAATAAAAATAGGTAAATTTTGATCTAGGCGGGAATCGAAACCGGGCCTGCGGGGCGCGGAGGAGACCCGACTTTGTCCCCTACGACCGGATAAACTCATCCTAGCCAACTCATCCTAGCTCGACTCGCAACTCCCGCTCCACCGCTACTCCGAATTCCGTCGCTGCCGAAAATGTATGCAGCCATCTACGCCTCAAGCTCTGGCGAGGAGCCGGCCCCGGCCGCCCCACCTCTCTGCCCTACGCCACCCCAAGCTACCCATCAACGATCATAAAATCATCCTCCGTCCCCGTGGCGGCCTCAACCTTCGGACCGTGAACGGCGTTGCGCTTCGCGATGAAATTCTGCAAGCAGCCCGCCTCGGACACCGAGAGGCCAAGCCAGACACCGTAAGCATCAACACCCTCCAACACGTCGTCCTCATCAACACTCCCGACCCACAACGCCGACACCACTACCTCGAACAAGACTTTTCGAACAAGACTGGGTGTCACAAAAGAGCGCGTAATCCGCGTATCACGCGAGCCAGCGAAAAAAAACACGCCGGCGCCGCGGCAACTTCAACAGAGGGGGAGAGCGCATACGCCTCAAGCAACAACGCTAACAACGGCGCCGAAACGTCTGGAACGAGACTCGACGGAGCGACGTTAACCGGAGGGAGAGAGAGAGAGAGCACACGCGCGCGCCGAGACACCTTCTCACCCGGCGAGTCGAGAGAGATAACTACAGCGTGAGCGCGCGCGCCAACAGCATGAGTCATCATCACCCCCCCTCGAGAATGTTCCGAAAGCGGTGGTCGAAGGTACCAGAAAAGACTCGAAGTTTCCCAAGCTTTGGCGGTGCTACGGAATCACAACTCCGATCGAATGTTCGAGAAGGACCGTCGACGGCTATATAAACGCCGTGTGAGCATTGTCAGTTCGGAGTCCAGTGAGGAATTCAGGAGTTGAGCCCGCACCGTGAAGTGATGTAATGTGAAGACCAAGCGTCTGCGGAAAAAGGAGATTCCCCGGCAAGCTAGTCGACGAGTTCATCGAGCGTCTGCGTTTCCGGAAGAAGTTCCTTCTTCGAGATTTGCCCCCAAGTTACGCCGAGATCGTCTGACTCCAAGACCAACCAGCACGGTGAATACGATTGGACACTTAGTGTTCCTTTTTATTTTGTGTTTATGTGTTGGACTCTTAGTGCTTGTCGTTAATTATTTTCTTGTGTTTGTTAATACCCATCTGATTTGTATTGTGTTGTGTCTAGCCTAAGTGTGCAAGTTTGTGTGTAACTGCCTTGAGTGAAGAATATATTTTGTTGTGTTTTTGACAACTCTGGGCTCTGACTCGGTCTTTGGACAGCAACCGGCGTTCGCTGGCGCACCAGAGGGCCCACTCTTAATTGTCCTTGCTTTCGTGGGATTATTTTCGGAAGCTGATAAGTCTGCTTTGGAATTTAGTCCGGCGTCTGCGCCTCGTTCACCGGGGTCTGTGACACTGGGTGCCCAAGCACCTCTACTACTCCTCTGTACTATATAGGTGCTACATCTGAAACAGCCTGAAACCGTAGCCATCTCCTGAAACAGCCCTCCAACCGTACCAAGCCTATGGCCTGATCCCACTCCTGAACCGGACTCAGGCAACCCCCAGTTCCAGTCCCCCAAAAACCACCTGCACAGGAACCCGGCCGCCACACCAGTGAGGTGAGCTGGGCAGACGTAGTCTGCCAGGACTCCGCCAACCCCCTTTAGAAAATGTTGCATGTCCGCGCACAGCTCGCCTCCCTCCACAACACCAACCAACGCCTTCAGTCGCAGCTGCATGCCTTCCTGCAGGTCCTCACCCCTACTCCGGCGACAATGATCTCGGCCGCTCATAAACTCCCTCCCCTACTACATTCTCCTCCTACTCGCGAACAGCCGGCCAAGAAGAGGGCTGCAACTCCCACTACCTCCTCGGCCACACCAACATCGGCCGCGGCAACCCCGGCCCTATCCCCATAATTCGAACAACTCGTGGAGGCCAAAATTCAGGCCGTGGTGCAGACGGCCATCCAAGCCTTCACCCAACAATTCTCCAACCTCACTATCCGTCTAGACGAATTTGCTCGCCAAATTGACGAGCGATTTAAGGAGCAAGATGCCCTCCACGCGACAGCCTGTGATGATGATAAGTGGTTCTTGAGGGAAAGGGAAAGGTTGGCGCTATCTTCTGCAGCCCTTGAGGGAGCACGGCTCAGCGCCAAAGCCTGTGCTGCCGCGCGGCCTAAAAAGAAGGCCAAGCTCCACACCCTCTCCACATCTCCCCTGCAAACTAGACCCTTTAGCTGTGGCACCAAATGTGTATTTATATAAAAACGTTGCGAGGCGAGAAGGTGGTAAAGACTTCCGACGCTGCTCGACGAGTTTCCCGTTCTGATCTCGTCGAAAACCTCCGAGCCGCCCCCAGAGGCCCTGGCAACAGTCACCAACGCCGCGCGCGTTCGGTGTGAACGCGGGCAAAACGGCGACGGCGTCGACAACAGTTCTGCGCGTTGCGGGTGCTGCTGCATCTCCAAGTTTATACAGCTGATAAAACTACTATCCTTACTCCGTATAGCTCTCTACTAAGTTGCTATCGCCATTGGTGCTTCGCCTTTCGGGTGTCTCCTTGCCTGACCCCTTGTATTTATGTCCAATTGAACGCCGCGGAGCGCTCCTTCGAGTTACGAACTCGTGGGCAAGCGAGTGCGTTCAGACGTTTAGCGCGTTTTCATTTGGCCTTGCCGAAGCGCCGTTAGAACGCAGGGGAGAACTTGCACGGAGGCGGAACGTGCGGAAAATACATTTCACCAAAGCAGTATTGTACACGTTCCTCTAAAACAGGAACGAAAGCTCGTTCCTCGTTCCTTCCCAATCGTGGAACGAGTTCCCGTTACAAGATACTTTAAGGCAAATGGAACGCGTTCCAGTTACATTTCTAACATTGTAACGTGTCGTTACATTAACGTTACCTTTGATTTTTTGAAATTAAAATGTGGTGTCGGATAATCTTGCGACGAAATAAGGTGTGCAATTTAAATCTCACATCAAACTAAGTATATTATAAGAATTTGAACATTGCCGGCGGCACTATCTTATCTAGAGCTATTATCTTTATCTAGAGATAAAAAGAATCCAAAGCAACGCTCCTAGACGAATTTTTTTCAAGCAGCACCGGACATACTCCAGACATGTTTAACTGCCACTTTGGTGCTCGTCTATTACAAGTGCAACACATACGGTGCTTTCCACTTCGGTCTTCAAATGCGCAGTCAGGATACTGCGCTTCAGATCTGCAAATAGAAAGTTACTCGCATGCACCAATAGCCTCCTGAGACCCGGACACAACAACGGGACATAATCGCTCTTCACGGTAGTTTTTATTGCCTCCTGTTATGTCATGAACTTGAAAAACAATTTTTAAAATTTCAATAGTGTAGCACCACTGTAGGATGACGTGACAGCGGCCGTACGAAGCCGTGCCGTCGTCCCTAGTCAAAATGGCGAAGGTGGTGAGCCGAGCGGCGGCTGCGACGACCAGCGTGGCTAGCTTCTAGAACGACACTGGTGCGTGCCGAGCTTGCGCCTCGAGCACGCGCTGTGCTTCTTAATTTTTTTCACTTCTTTGACAGCCGGCGCTATGGGCACCGGCTGAGAGCGCCGACCAAAGGGCCCCCGCGTTGCGGCGTCGGTGGGCGCTATAATACCACGGAAAGATGCCAAAGCTCCGCCTCCATGTACGGGAAAAAAATTACTATCTTTCATCATCTCCTCATGTTAGCTGTGGTAAAACTGCATTTCATTGTTTGAACGCTGAGATGAAGATGGAACTACGTGTAGCTACAATTTGCCATATTGCTGCCGCGTCCGGTATTTTCACGAAATCTCGGTGACTTCGACATACGCCTCGAAGTCTTTCGGCCGTGTGGGACGACACAGAGGTCTAGACCAATTTATGTCAAATTTCGCGAAAGCGGATGACAAAATATGAGGTAAACCACCACCTTCACAGTAGTTACACATGCACGTTCTTCACACCCAGAGTGAATATTTTGCGTAATCACTCCGAGTGAATTTCGAAAAAAAAGTGGAAGGCAATGGCAATGTATGTACAAGGGGTCCAGGAGGATATAATGAATGTCTGCACAAGAAACGGCATGGAAAGGAACAATACTTAGGGCGTTTAATGAATGCGGCCAATATTGCAGTATGAGCGGAAAAAGAAACGTTCAGAATAGATGTCTATTCAGTAAAGACCCTTGTTGAATCCGCCAAGAGTTACACCTCGATGTTAGTGTCGACAGGCCGCCATGGCGGAAAGACTACCGAAGGGAGCGTCACGTGGCAATCTTAAAGCCTAGTCATTAAAAA